>NC_089845.1:173090167-173244306 GCF_035609145.1 Eleutherodactylus coqui
GCAGGTGGCCGGTTCACCCTGGACTCTTCTCCTGGGGCCATGCTGTTGTGATGGATGTAGTATATGGTGGAAGATCCGGACTGCAGGCAGACGGTTCACTCCGGAATCTTCTCATGTGAAGCTATTGTAATGGATGCAGTATATGGTGGAAGGTCCGGACTGCAGGAGGCCGGTTCACCCCGGATACTTCACCTATGAAGCCGTTGTGATGGATGTAGTGTATGATGGAAGGTCTGGAATGCAGGCGGTCGGTTCACCCTGGAATCTTCTCCGGTGAAGCCAAGCTGTTGTGATATAGTATATTGTGAAAAGTCTGGACTGCATACAGTTGGTTCACCCCGGACTCTTCTGTGAAGCTGTTGTGATGGATGCAGTATATAGTGGAAGGTCCGGACTGCAGGCGGCCTGTTCACCACGGACTCTTCGCCTGTGAAGGTGTTGTGATGGATGCAGTATATGGTGGAAGGTCCAGACTGCAGGAGGCCGGTTCACCCCGGACTCTTCACCTGTGAAGCTGTAGTGATGGATGTAGTATATGATGGAAGGTCTGGACTGCAGGCGGCCGCTTCACCCTGGACTCTTCTTCTGTAGCCATGCTGTTGTGATGGATGTAGTATGTGGTGGAAGGTCCGGACTGCAGGAGGACGGTTCACTCCGGAATCTTCTCATGTGAAGCTGTTGTGATGGATGCAGTATATGGTGGAAGGTCCGGACTGCAGGAGGCTGGTTCACCCCCGACTCTTCGCCTGTGAAGCCGTTGTGATGGATGTAGTGTATGGTGGAAGGTCTGGACTGCAGGTAGTCGGTTCACCCTGGACTCTTCTCCGGTGAAGCCAAGCTGTTGTGATGGATGTAGTATATTGTGAAAGGTCCAGACTGCAGGAGGCTGGTTCACCCCCGACTCTTCGCCTGTGAAGGTGTTGTGATGAATGTAGTGTATGGTGGAAGGTCTGGACTGCAGGAGGCCGATTCACCCTGGACTCTTCTCTTCTGAAGCTGTTGTGATGGATGCAGTATACGGTGGAAGGTCCGGACTGCAGGAGGACGGTTTACTCCGGAATCTTCTCATGTGAAGCTGTTGTGATGGATGTAGTATATGGTGGAAGGTCCGGACTGCAGGAGGCTGGTTCACCCCCGACTCTTCGCCTGTGAAGCCGTTGTGATGGATGTAATGTATGGTGGAAGGTCTGGACTGCAGGCGGTCGGTTCACCCTGGACTCTTCTCTGGTGAAGCCAAGCTGTTGTGATGGATGTAGTATATTGTGAAAGGTCTGGACTGCATACATTTGGTTCACCCCGGACTCTTCTTCTGTGAAGTTGTTGTGATGGATGTAGTATATTGTTAAAGGTCTGGACTGCATACAGTTGGTTCACCCCGGACTCTTCTTCTGTGAAGTGGTTGTGATGGATGTAGTATATGGTGGAAGGTTCGGACTGCAGGTGGCCGGTTCACCCCCGACTCTTCTTCTATAGCCATGCTGTTGTGATGGATGCAGTATATGGTGGAAGGTCTGGACTGCAGGCGGTCGGTTCACCCCGGACTCTTCTCCTGTGATGCTGTTGTGATGGATGCAGTATGTGGTGGAAGGTCCGGACTGCAGGCGGCTGGTTAACCTCAGACTCTGCTCTTGTGAAGGCATGCTGTTGTGATGGATGCAGTACATGGTGAAAGGTCTGGACTGCAGGCGGCTGCTTCACCCCGGACTCTTCTCCTGTGAAGCCATGCTGTAGTGATGGAAGGTCTGGACTACAGGCGGTCGGTTCACCCCGGACTCTTCTCTTGTGAAGCCATGCTGTTGTGATGGATGCAGTATATAGTGGAAGGTCCGGACTGCAGGCGATTGGTTCACCCTGGACTCTTCTCTTGTGAAGCCATGCTGTTGTGATAGATGCTGTACATGGTCAAAGGTCTGGACTGCAAGCGGCCGGTTTACCCTGGATTCTTCTCCTGTGAAGCCATGCCGTTGTGAAGGATGCAGTATGTGATGGAAGGTCCGGACTGCAGATGGCCGGTTCACCCCGGACTCTTTTCCTGTGAAGCTGTTGTGATGGATGCTACTATATGGTGGAAGGTCTGGACTGCAGGCAGCCGGTTCACCCTGGACTCTTCTCCTGTGATGCTGTTGTGAAAGGATGCAGTATGTGCTGGAAGGTCCGGATTGCAGGCGGCTGGTGTACCCCAGACTCTTCTACTGTGAAGCTGTGGTGATGGATATAGTATGTGGTGGAAGGTCTGGACTGAAGGCAGCCGGTTCACCCCGGACTCCTCCTGTGAAGCAATGCTGTAGTGATGGATGTAGTATATGGTGGAAGGTCTGGACTGCAGGCGGCTGATTTACCTCGGACTCTTCTCCTGTGAAGCCATGCTGTTGTAAGGGATGTCGTATATGATGGAAGGTCCGGACTGCAGGGGGCGGGTTCACCCCGGACTCTTCTCCTGTAAAGCCATGCTGTTGTGATGGATGCAGTATATGGTGAAAGGTCTGGACTGCAGGCCGACAGTTCTCCCCGGACTCTTCTTCTGTGAAGCTGTTGTGATGGATGCAGTATGTGGTGGAAGGTCCAGACTGCAGGAGGCCGGTTCACCACGGACTCTTCGCCTGTGAAGGTGTTGTGATGGATGCAGTATATGGTGGAAGGTCCGGACTGCAGGCGGCCGGTTCACCCCGGACTCTTCACCTGTGAAGCTGTTGTGATGGATGTAGTGTATCGTGGAAGGTGTGGACTGCAGGTGGCCGGTTCACCCCGGACTCTTCTGTGAAGCTGTTGTGATGGATGCAGTATGTGGTGGAAAGTCTGGACTGCAGGTGGCCGATTCACCTCAGACTCCTCTTCTGTGAAGCTGTTGTGATGGATGCAGTAGGTGTTTTAGCATTGTCTTGCTGAAATATACAAAGCTTCCTCTAAACGAGACGTCTGGATGGAGCATAGGTTGTTCATCATTGATCGTGCCCATGCCATAGGCACTAATACTATACCATCAGAGATACAGGAGTGTGTGCTGATAACAAGCTGGATGGTTCCTCTCCTTTTGAGTCTGCAGGGCAAGGTGTCCATGGTTTCCAAAAAGAATTTCACATTTTGATTCCTCTGACCACAGAACAGCTTTCCATTTTGCCTCAGTCCATTGTAAATGCACTTTGGCCCAGAGAAGACGCCGGTGTTCCTGCATTGTGTTGATATACAGCTTCTTTTCTGAATGATACAGCTGTAACACGGATTTGTGGATTCACTGGTGAAAGGTGTTCACAGACAGTGATTTCTGGGAGTATTCCTGACCCCATGCGGTGATTGTATTATATAATCATGCCTGTTTTTAATGCAGTGATGCCTGAGGGGCCATAGGTCCCCAGCATCCAATATTGACAGTCGGCCTTGTCCCCTGTGCTCATGAATTTATTCACATTTTCTGAACTATTTGCTGTTATGTACTGTAGATTGTAGAAGATTCAAAGTCTTAGCAATTTTACATTGAGGAACACTTTCCGTACGTTATTCCACAATTTGTAGATGCAGTTTTTCACAGACTGGTGACCTGTGACCATCTTTAGTTCTCAGGGACTCGGATTCTCTAACAGCTCTTGTTATACACAGTCGTGTTGACCCTCCAGTTGTTAATCATGACTATCACTTACTTTTCCAGCCTTCTGTTACCCCTGCCCCAACGTTTGAGAGATGTGTTGCTGCCAGCAATTTCTAAAGGAGTTACATTTTTCTGATATGTTCTGTTGGGAATCATATCGGCTTCAATAAGATTTCCACATCATTACATTCTTTCCTTCTTTACAAGTTACACAGCATTCTAACTTTTTGGAATTTGGGTTGTATTTTTGGGCATGGCTAGCAAAATGTAAGAAATATAATAAAAACAAACAAGCATTTATTTGGAGAACTATCTTAAGTCTGGCTTATTTGAGTATGCAAAAGAGGCAGATAGTGGAACTTACTGATTTCAATGGGCTTGTTCACATTTCTGGATTTTGCACGGGAATTTGGACATTTCGTGTGCAAAAAATAAAAAAAATAAAATGTTCTATTTTTCTGCGTATTTGCACACAAAAGGTCCTCATAAAAATGGTTGTGCAAATGTGTGTGCAATAGGCAAGCAGATGCGTGACACTGCGCTGGAAAGAGAACGCATCTGGAACTAATTAGCCATTTCAATTAGTGCCTTTGTTTGCCGCATGCAAATGTACAGGAGTTGCAGGGACAAAAAAGTACAGTAAAATACGCCGATGCATGCAAAAAAGCTCAGTTTATTCCAAAAAAACAGCGCCCAGGTTTGCACAACGCTCTTCCGCTTGTGTGAGGCCAGCCTTCACATCTGTCACATTCTTGTATCACTCAATATTTATAGTAAAAACACCATTTTGTTTTCGCCACTTTAAACATTTTTATTAATTTAAAATATGGAATGATTAATAAAATGCGCCGTGACTCTGCGGTAGAAACAGGATCCTGTACCATGAGGGCTAATACTCTGCAGGGTAACTCACAGCCGGGAGCGACGCTGCGGCCCCACTCGCCTCACCTTCCTCTGCTTACATCCGGCCGCGGCTCTTAAGAGTATTGCTGAAATACTTGAAAAGAAGTTTGTTCTTGAGTTTTTTCCTCCTCCGACAGACTCCATCATGGATATCGGCAGAACTGCAGACCAATTTACGGTTTTCTTTAATGGTCACATCAAATATTTTGGCCGGAGGGGAAAAAAATATAAATAAAATATTTCTACATGCAGAACATATGAGCCTGTAAGATCCCCGGAATACAGAAGGGCCCAGGAATGAGAGAAAGAAGAGTTGTCAACTTTGTGTGGGTACATTGCAAAATAAAAAAGACATTAAAGCGGAGCCGCTGCGACAGTATGCACAACGTGTGTCCGCTCTACCTATCACCACAATGAACAAAGCTCCAGTCCATAACACAACGATCCGGCAGCAGCCCAGACGAGGAGTCGTGCGGCGCGGTGAGTGGAGGGACCCCTCCGGCGTCTGCGTTTAACACCTCCGTGATCAGCTTCTATGGAACTAACAATATACATTTCAGTCCGTTCCGCTTTTCATCTATGAATAATTTATGGTACAGTTTAAATAATACAAAAAAATGTAAAAAAAAAAGTAATATTATACACAGGTGTAAGATGTCCACGAGGGCCGGAGGCCGCAGCCATGGTTTTACCGCATTGTACGTAATACTGTCTACGTGACATAGAACTCTCTAGTGGAACAACTCCATCCTCGCAGCTCTACAACAAGTAGAAGGACGAGACCGCCGGCCCCAAAACGCATTACAGGCTTCAAGTATTCTGGAGTTTTTTCTCTTTTTCATGTTGTTGTGAGGCATGCAGAATGGAAACAGACTAATACGGGTTTAGCGGTCGTTAGATTGAAGTCAAACGGAAAATGTTCTGTTTTAATATATAGATTTCTGTATATTATATATATGTATATCACTTCTAATAAAGAAGCCTTTAGATAGAAATATAGCCTTTCTTACTACTTGTAGCAAAGTAACAGTTATGTGCTGCAAAAAAGGTAAAAAACAAACGAGTGCGGAAATACTTGGATGGTTACTTTCCAAAAACTCTCTTGAAATGGTTCAATCCGTAATAAATACGCAGGGCGATTGCTTCGCGGGTGGGAATACTAGTGGGGCGGATTTGCACGCCTTCCCTTCCCCCCTCCCCAGAACTGTATGTGATACTGAAAACGACTATGTGACCAGGGAACGAGTGCAGAATATATATTGTATCTCTAGGCATGTGGACAAGACAGCTCTGGCGGTACATGAAGGTGCTGCTATAACTGGGGGAGCCAGAGAAGCGAGGGAGAGGCGGCAGCGGCTTCTCTGGCGGTCGTAATACTGGCGGATAACATCATACATTTACAATACACAGAATGGAAGTGCTGGACGACGAGAACCGGAGCTTATATACAGAGGCGGGGACGCCGGGACGAGGCGGGGACGCCGGGACGAGGCGGGGACGCCGGGACGCCGCTGATTTGTCACACTTAAACATCCAGGTTCTATTCGGACAAGATGTGGACGAAGGACACCGGGAAGACTCCTTTTCTGTCTGGATTTCCTTCAATGTGACCGATCTAGAGAGAAAAGAAAAAAATTCACCTTAAATCAAAAAAGGAAGAGGGGGATTAAATGAAGGCGGTGCTTGTAGTTCTGGTTCTTGTATATTGTAAGTACCCCGTCTATTAAAGGGGTACTCCTACTTCTAGCTTTTTGCTGCAGGAAGCAGACGGCTCCATACATTGCCCAGTGGTTCGTTTTGGTCCTATTGATGTGAATAGGACTTAGAATGCAGTACCAATCCAAGCCACTGCACAATGTTTGGCGCCCTCTACTTCCTCTGGCAAAAAGTAGGAGAACCCCTTTAATAGACAGATACTTAAAATATGCAAGAACCAGAATTACAAGTGCTTTCTTTGTATATTTTATTCCCCTTTAATCACATTTGAGTCTTATATTCCCTCACAGTACACTAGCGTCTTTCTCCCTAGTAGTCAGAGCAGGGCATCTCCCTCCAACCCAAAAGTTACATTAGGGCCTCCAGTCTAGTAGTTACAACAGCACCTCAACCCTAACAGTCAAGGCAAGGCATTCCCTTCCAGCAACCCATTAGTTATAACAGTGCGTGACCCTTACTAGTCACAGCAGTATATCCCATCCCATAGTGGCAGCAGGACCTGAACCTTTCATTCAAAAGGCACAGACGGGCAGGGCCTCCGCCCCCTCCTGCCCAGCAGCCACAGGCGAGCGGGGCCTCGGCCCCCCTGCCCAGCAACCACAGGCGGGCGGGGCCTCGGCCCCCCTGCCCAGCAACCACAGGCGGGCGGGCCTCGGCCCCCCTGCCCAGCAACCACAGGCGGGCGGGCCTCGGCCCCCCTGCCCAGCAACCACAGGCGGGCGGGCCTCCGCCCCCCTGCCCAGCAACCACAGGCGGGCGGGCCTCCGCCCCCCTGCCCAGCAACCACAGGCGGGCGGGCCTCCGCCCCCCTGCCCAGCAACCACAGGCGGGCGGGCCTCCGCCCCCCTGCCCAGCAACCACAGGCGGGCGGGGCTCCGCCCCCTGCCCAGTAACCACAGGCGGGCGGGCCTCCGCCCCCTGCCCAGTAACCACAGGCGGGCGGGCCTCCGCCCCCCTGCCCAGTAACCACAGGCGGGCGGGCCTCCGCCCCCCTGCCCAGTAGCCACAGGCGGGCGGGCCTCCGCCCCCCTGCCCAGTAGCCACAGGCGGGCGGGCCTCCACCCCCTGCCCAGTAACCACAGGCGGGCGGACCTTCATCCCCCTGCCCAGTAACCACAGGCGGGCAGGCCTTCGCCCCCCTGCCCAGTAACCACAGGCGGGCGGGCCTCCATCCCCCTGCCCAGTAACCACAGGCAGGCAGGCCTTCGCCCCCCTGCCCAGTAACCACAGGCGGGCAGGCCTCCGCCCCTTCACCTTACAGGCCTGGCTGAAGTGAACTCCTAGCTGTTTGCTGCTCTTCCTGCCTGCGGAGTATTTCCGGCCACTCACCCACCACTCGTGGTCCTCTTCACCAGTCACTATGATCACCTCTCCCTCAACGAAGGTCAGCTCATCGTCATTGTCCGCCTGACAGTCGTATATCGTCTTCACTCTCTTCAGTTTAGTTTTCCCCTTAAATGAAAAAAGGAATTAGTTTTCTTTTTTGGCCTTCCCCGTCTGGGGTAAATATTAGATTTTAATGGGTTGGACTTTTACGTTCATGCGACACGGTTAAAAACATTAGTATTTTTTCTACACTTTTAATAAGTTTCCAAAGGAGACTTGAACTTCTGATCATTTGCGCTCTTGAACTATACACTGCAGTACTTCAGTATTTGAGTATATAGTAGTTTTTGATGTTACCTCAGGCAGGGCTTGATAGGCACATGGAGACTCCAGTAGGCTCTGGACTGCCATGCTAGCCAATCAGAACCCTACAATCACGCTGTGGAGGGTGCATATGGGGTGCGGCAAGCCACCCTCCTCCCGCTGACTGTTCAGGTGTGCTGTCAGCTTTGACCGCGGCATCTAAACAGTTGACTGCAGTGATCGGGGTCCGTGTGAAGGTGGTTTTCTATAATTATTACAGATTGTGTAAAGAAATGAAATACAAATAAAAGCAGAAAGCGGCAGAGCAACACCTCGATATATTCAAGATCTCTGCTTGTTGTCGGTGAATGGAAGCATTTTCGCTTCTATCCAGAGCTGAAGCATGACTATAAAATACTGGGCACTAAAAGCAACAGCTTGGAAGCCCCTCCCCCACATCAGCTACGGAGTCGGAGTAACCGCCGCTATGTATCATGTAGAAACATAAGACACATAACAGTCACTACTTCCACGGGTCCCGTACTCCCAGCATGCACACGTATGCAGCCCTGTACATGGAGGGGTATTCTGTGCAATGCAGGATGAGCGTTGGAGGGCCGCACAGCACGGTCCGCCATCATTGGAGGTATGCCACTGCTCCTGAGGTTGAGAACCCATCATGATTAACCCCTTAATGCAATCTGATGTACAGCACGATGAAGCGGGTTGGGAGGTGGCTGCCTATTTCAGATACTGGGCAACTCCACTTCAATAGAAACCCCATGTATTAAAATAATAAATGAACTTACCCCTCCGTGACCCCCGGGATCCAGCGCTGCAGCTCCACTGTGGTCCCAGTGATTGTTTAGCTTAATGATGTCACAGGAAATCAGGTGACTGCCATAGCCAATCAGAGGCAGTAGCATCATGTTTCTGAACGTCTGGCATCAAGGAGCTCAAGATGTGAGTGCCGATGCCAGGAAAATGAGCAGTGATGCTGCAGCTTCTCATTGGCTGCAGCAGTCACCTGATTTCCTGTGATATCATCAGTCACAATAATCACTGGGACCACAGTGGGCTGCAGTGCTGGATCCTGGTGGCTGGGAGGGGTAAGTACAGTTCACTTTATTAGTATCAGTCCTACTGAAATGGGATTGCCCAGTATCTGGAATACCCCTTTAACTCTGATCCAAGCCATTAACCATTTTTACATGCCGCTATCAATTCTGAATGGCCTGACAGAAGAAGGGGCTCCTTCAGTCTCCCCATTGACCTCACTGTGACTAGATCATGGGCAGCCTTGTCTTAAGAGGTTGTGCAAGGTATAAAGATATCTCCTATCCACAGGACCTCCGAGACCCCCACTAATCCCGAGAATGGTGGGAGATGAGCGTATGCACCACCACTCCATTCCTTTGAAAGGGAAGTGCTGGAAATTGCTCGTCAATCTCTGGCGCTCCCATTAAAAAGAATTGGAACGGTGGCGCTCAGGCTCGACCGCTGCTCCATTCATAAAGGGACCTCTGGGGCCTCAATTTTCATTGGGAGTTCTAACAGTTGGATCCCCACCAATCATGCAGTAACTCCCAAACCTGTGGACAGGCGATCTCTTTAAACCTTGGCACAACCCCTTTAAGTCAGGCATTTAGTTTATTAAAGGGGTTTTCCAGGCGCCCTCAATCATCTGTCATGTCCCCATCGATCCTACAGATAGGCTATTAGTTTTTTAATCATTAAAAGCCCCCTTAAGACTCTCAATCAGAACTCTGTCCTGTAACCCGCAGCCCTGCTGGCAGGAGAGGTGTCAGGATCTAGAGGGACTGACAGCAAGCGGAGATCCTGAAACACAATGTATAGCGGAAAGTCGTAAAACCTGTTACACCCTGGTGAAGCTACATTTACATATTAATCGGAGAACCCCTTTACGTAACGCCATAGAGGGACCAACACCGCTGCCGGGTCTCCTTGGAGGACACTTACTGTGTTGATCTTGCGAGGGAGCGGCACGGGCGTTTCTGGAAGAGGAGGAGGGCCGTCACTGGAAGCCTCGGAGCCCTGTTTCTGGACAGGCGTGTGGTCAGCAGGCTGCGAGTTCTGTGTCCCCTCGGCTGGCTGAGAGTTCTGGTTCGCCTCTGGGGTCTGAGGTTTAGGCTCTGCTACTGGTGCTTTGGGCACCAAGTCTGCCAGGTTGGGTTTGGGTGGAAGATCCTTGAGCTGCGGCTTGGGAGGTAGGTCTCCGAGCTGCGGCTTGGGAGGTAAGTCTCCGAGCTGCGGCTTGGGAGGCAGCTCTCCCGGCTTTGGCGGTAGATCTGCGACGTGTGGCTTCTGTGTGAATTCAGAATGTTGCGGTTTTGGAGGAAGATCGGCAAGTTGTGGCTTCTGAAGAAAGTCTCCCGGCTGCGGTGATTTCTGGAAGATGTCCGGCTGCTGGCTGTATTTCTCCATAGAGAGATGATGAGTGGTGTCTATTTTTCTAAGAGCGACTACGAAGGAGAGCAGAAAACACAGATGAGTGAGCGGGACGGAGCGTTGTACTGCGACTACGGCAGCGATAACCATATAAACCTCCACGCCGCTACCTTACCGCCCCTATACTGCAGAGTGGCTGAATCCAATGAGCGCAGAGCGACATCTTGGTTGGCGCTCGTATCGCTCTTACATGGGCTGAGGGGATGAATGATGGCTGGTGGGATTACTCGCCCTGTAGACCGCTCTACGCCGCCGCCTTCACACGAGATGAACTGCCGATCGGGGAGCATTAGCGCTGCAAGCGAACGATCAGCTGATGCACAAGCGTTCCCTTGCCCAGGGCCCAGCAGTCAGGGAACGAGTGCTCATACATTGGGACCGGATGCTCAGTCCTTGGAGAACGACTTCTATCCTTGTCTCAGCACTCTAAGGCCCAAGGAGCTCAGCGAGGTTCTGTTCAGACCCGTCAGAATTCCGGCAGGAAGAAGGTACAAATCTTGTCGCACAACGCGGCTGCCAGAGACTTTACAGTAAGAAGTAGGCGGCCGCACGATCCGACAGGTTTACTAACGATAGAAACTAAGATGCTGGCAGAGCTGGGGAACCCATCAGCCCCCTGACCGCTGCGTCTACGAGCGCACTACGTAGTCAGGTTACAGGAGGTTCGCACTTACAATGGCGCGGTCCCACAGCCCAGGATCAGGCTCCATTACTACTTGGGGTCCATATATGTCCTCTGGGTGCGGGGTCTGCATGGAGTGGGATCGGATGCTAAGACAGCGCTGACTGACTGACTCGCCAAAAGTTCTCCAACTTCCCGATGTCATAGAAACATGAATTTTGGCACGAGCATAGATTATCTCCAAAATAGGAAAAGTAATTGGGTCCCAACTCGATTATTTAATTCTAGCGCAAAAGAATTGGCGTCCAAATTTAACATACATAATCTAAATCACTCACTTCCCAATGTCATAGAAACGGGAAATTTGGCACGAGCATTGATTATGTCATAAATAGGAAAAGCTAATGGGTCCCAACTCCATTATTCAATTCTATGCGCAAAAGAATTAGCGTCCAAATTTTCTGTATGTAATCTAATTCTCTCACTTCCTGATGTCATTTTATATAAAGGAAACGTCGCATGGTTACCTCCACGTGGTGTTTTCTGGGTAACGCAGAGAACTATGCAAAATGGTGAACATATTTTTTTCCCGGTATCTCTAAAGTAACCACGACTTCATAAGATTTTCCGTGTGAACACCAGATAAACACCAGTACCAAATTAACTCGGGCGAAGCCGTGTATATCAGCTAGTGAATGAATAAATGCTTGTGACGCATCAACGACCACCGGTCAGCATACGGTATAACGCGCCGGAGGGCCCCAGCGGTCAGCGTACGGTATAATGCGCCGGAGGGCCCCAGCGGTCAGCGTACGGTATAACGCGCCGGAGGGCCCCAGCGGTCAGCGTACGGTATAGCGTGCCGGAGGGCCCCAGCGGTCAGCGTACGGTGTAAGGCGCCGGAGGGCCCCAGCGGTCAGCGTACGGTGTAACGCGCCGGAGGGCCCCAGCGGTCAGCGTACGGTATAACGTGCCGGAGGGCCCCAGCGGTCAGCGTACGGTATACACACCGGACGGCCCCAGCGGTCAGCGTACGGTATACACACCGGACGGCCCCAGCGGTCAGCGTACGGTATACACACCGGACGGCCCCAGCGGTCAGCGTACAGTATACACACCGGACGGCCCCAGCGGTCAGCGTACAGTATACACATCGGACGGCCCCAGCGGTCAGCGTACAGTATACACATCGGACGGCCCCAGCGGTCAGCATACAGTATACACACCGGAGGGCCCCAGCGGTCAGCATACAGTATACACACCGGACGGCCCCAGCGGTCAGCGTACAGTATGCACACCGGACGGCCCCAGCGGTCAGCGTACAGTATGCACACCGGACGGCCCCAGCGGTCAGCGTACAGTATGCACACCGGACGGCCCCAGCGGTCAGCGTACAGTATACACACCGGACGGCCCCAGCGGTCAGCGTACAGTATACACATCGGACGGCCCCAGCGGTCAGCGTACGGTATACACACCGGACGGCCCCAGCGGTCAGCATACAGTATACACACCGGACGGCCCCAGCGGTCAGCGTACAGTATGCACACCGGACGGCCCCAGCGGTCAGCGTACAGTATGCACACCGGACGGCCCCAGCGGTCAGCATACAGTATACACACCGGAGGGCCCCAGCGGTCAGCGTACAGTATACACACCGGACGGCCCCAGCGGTCAGCATACAGTATACACACCGGACGGCCCCAGCGGTCAGCGTACAGTATACACACCGGACGGCCCCAGCGGTCAGCATACAGTATACACACCGGACGGCCCCAGCGGTCAGCGTACAGTATGCACACCGGACGGCCCCAGCGGTCAGCGTACGGTATAACAGGTGGGAGAAAAGTTTTATTATTGTGAGGAAACAAAAAAACTGTTTCCATATTTAAATAAAAAATGAAAACAAAGAGCAGATTTTGGCGTCACGACGTATAAAGTAACATTATTTATCCGCACGGCGTCTGAAGAATGACGACACAGCGGCCTGCACTCCGGGGGGGGGGGCCTGCACTCCGGGGGGGCCGCAGGCGGGCGCGCCGACGGACGGATCACCTCATATCAAAAATAATTTAATTTTCTAAAGTTATTTATTTTTTGCAGCAAAACTCCAAAAACACAAAAACACTATAAATGTACGTTTAGTGTCGCAGCCATCGCACCGCCCCTCAGAATGAAGTCATGGCGTCGGTTTTGCCGCGGACGCCGCAGGAACAACATATATGGTACATTAAATACAACCAGGGAGGAATCCAACCCAAGGAACAAGGAGCCCCGGCGGGGTGAGCCGTAATACCCGAAGCGACCCACAGAGTGACAGGACGGCCGCCCCTCCGCATGATGCCAATCGCTAGTCACGTCTGACAGTCTGGTTGCCATGAGGACACACTCTGACTACCTCAGTCTCTTCAATGAGGTTGTCAGCTACCGGGTCCCTGGCAACCAGTCAGTCACCGGCTACTCAGAAGGGGCGAGGAGGGTTCACAGGACTTCCCTCTGTCTCTTAAAGGGGTTTTCAGGGGCCCCTTTATCTGATTAGTGGGTTCCACCCTTCAAGACCCCCCACAGATATCTGTTAAGAGTCTGCGACCCTCCACTGCCCAGCAGACCCAGCGCCGGGGGCCACAGACCCCGATGACCGATCCTGAGGGCGGCTCATCACGACTCGGAGCAGAACTTCCTCATCAACTCCAAGAATGACAACGATCAACAGATGTAGCAGAGCTGAGCGGTTACTTGGCACAACACAACTTGGTAGCTGAGGTTTACCAGGGATTGCGGGCGGCTACGGCTCCCGGCTGGAGATGGCCGGCCTTCATGAACGGGCCGAGCCGACAGGCAGTTTTATGGCCGCAGAACCTGAGCGATGGAAGGATAAGCGCTGCAGTCGTTGGCAGCGTTTACACGGAACGATCGTCGTTCGCCAGCGAGAGCGTGAATGACTCCACATTACACAGCCGCACACCGCCAACACCAGCGCTACAGCGGTAGGACTACAATCGGGCAAACCAGAAGAAACATGGCCAATCCACAGAGCGTCAGGCGCGTTCCGCTCCGCTGCGTCAGGCGGGTTCGGCTCCGCTACGTCAGGCGGGTTCGGCTCCGCTACGTCAGGCGGGTTCGGCTCCGCTACGTCAGGCGCGTTCGGCTCCGCTACATCAGGCAAACAATAAACAGCACGGACACAGGACAATACACACATGCGGTCAGCCACGTACCTTTCTGAGGTAGTTTTGGCAATACTCGGGGCCCTAATGTAGTTTTTGTAGATCCGGTGCTAAAAAGGGCAGAAAGAAAAAAGAGAAAAAACACGATAAAGCAACAACACGAGATGTGAGGAGGGGGCGCTCTGTGCAGAGGGGATGTACTGCCTGCACCATGGGCGAGGGTCTTATATATGAGATGTGAGGAGGGGGCGCTCTGTGCAGAGGGGATGTACTGCCTGCACCATGGGCGAGGGGCCTTATATATGAGATGTGAGGAGGGGGCGCTCTGTGCAGAGGGGATGTACTGCCTGCACCATGGGCGAGGGTCTTATATATGAGATGTGAGGAGGGGGCGCTCTGTGCAGAGGGGATGTACTGCCTGCACCATGGGCGAGGGTCTTATATATGAGATGTGAGGAGAGGGCGCTCTGTGCAGAGGGGATGTACTGCCTGCACCATGGGCGAGGGGCTTATATATGAGATGTGAGGAGGGGGCGCTCTGTGCAGAGGGGATGTACTGCCTGCACCATGGGCGAGGGTCTTATATATGAGATGTGAGGAGGGGGCGCTCTGTGCAGAGGGGATGTACTGCCTGCACCATGGGCGAGGGGCCTTATATATGAGATGTGAGGAGGGGGCGCTCTGTGCAGAGGGGATGTACTGCCTGCACCATGGGCGAGGGTCTTATATATGAGATGTGAGGAGGGGGCGCTCTGTGCAGAGGGGATGTACTGCCTGCACCATGGGCGAGGGGCCTTATATATGAGATGTGAGGAGGGGGCGCTCTGTGCAGAGGGGATGTACTGCCTGCACCATGGGCGAGGGTCTTATATATGAGATGTGAGGAGGGGGCGCTCTGTGCAGAGGGGATGTACTGCCTGCACCATGGGCGAGGGTCTTATATATGAGATGTGAGGAGAGGGCGCTCTGTGCAGAGGGGATGTACTGCCTGCACCATGGGCGAGGGGCTTATATATGAGATGTGAGGAGGGGGCGCTCTGTGCAGAGGGGATGTACTGCCTGCACCATGGGCGAGGGTCTTATATATGAGATGTGAGGAGGGGGCGCTCTGTGCAGAGGGGATGTACTGCCTGCACCATGGGCGAGGGGCCTTATATATGAGATGTGAGGAGGGGGCGCTCTGTGCAGAGGGGATGTACTGCCTGCACCATGGGCGAGGGTCTTATATATGAGATGTGAGGAGGGGGCGCTCTGTGCAGAGGGGATGTACTGCCTGCACCATGGGCGAGGGTCTTATATATGAGATGTGAGGAGAGGGCGCTCTGTGCAGAGGGGATGTACTGCCTGCACCATGGGCGAGGGGCTTATATATGAGATGTGAGGAGGGGGCGCTCTGTGCAGAGGGGATGTACTGCCTGCACCATGGGCGAGGGTCTTATATATGAGATGTGAGGAGGGGGCGCTCTGTGCAGAGGGGATGTACTGCCTGCACCATGGGCGAGGGGCCTTATATATGAGATGTGAGGAGGGGGCGCTCTGTGCAGAGGGGATGTACTGCCTGCACCATGGGCGAGGGTCTTATATATGAGATGTGAGGAGGGGGCGCTCTGTGCAGAGGGGATGTACTGCCTGCACCATGGGCGAGGGGCCTTATATAGCAGCCAACGAGCGCGGCCACCTTAGTGGGCTCAGCCATTCTCCCCGCTCGTCTGTTGGCTGACTGCTGGCCTTCAGAGAGTTGTGTCTATGGCGCGGGCGCGGCGGTAAACGCAAACTTACCATTCATTTCAAAGGTAATACCAAATGTGACCACTGCAGTGCGATCAGCGCCATCTGCTCCCTGCAGCGCACCACACCCTTCACCATCTACTATTAACCCCTTAACGCCCCAGTTACATCATGGGGGGCACAGGTTTTGTTTAGAGTGGGATTGGGGGGGGGCATACATGGCTGGTCCCGGCTGACAGACCCCGCAGCAGCTGCCATCAGTGTGAATGTTGATCGCAGCTCTTAACCCTTTAAATGGTGATGCATCATCACGAGAAAATCACACTGATGGTCCGTATGATATCACTGCGTCTTCTTGCAGCAATACCGCAATTTTGTAGCACCATATGCGAGGATTTTCAGGAGGGGAGGGCTTGAAATATAAGCCCTACCCTGAAAATCAGCCATAGCTGAAGAAAAAAATAAAGAAACGTGTACATCACCTCTCCTGCGCTGTCCAGGGTGCCGCCGCAGTGTCTTTCCGGGTCCCGGCACGGATCATCATTTTCTCCTCTGGTCGAGGATTAAAAAATACCCGCCTACAGGAAGCGCTGGCTGTGATTGGCTGATGCTTAGTGAATCACAGCCAGCGCTTCCAGAAGGTGGGGATTTTTCAATTCCTGTCCAGAAGATGATGAAGAGAAGCAGTGCCAGGACCCGGGGAGACGCAGCGGTGGTGAGCTCCGTGGACTCCTTCTATTTCTTCCTGCAGTCAGGGTTAGAGGAGAGCTTTAACATTTCCTGCTGTCAAAGTTGCATCGCAGCGAAACAGAGGAGGGCGCCATGGGGAAACGTGGGCTACAAAACCCCACGAGGCGCGTGCATGACGCCGGACCCGCGAGGTTTAGGGGTCGGGATGTCAGAGGTTACAAAACATCGTGGAAGGAACCCAGAGGAGAGCAGGGGCCGAACATACATGCGGTGTGCTGCAATGTAGCAACGGGACTGTTGGCCGTGTGAAGGAGGCCTGATGGCAGCTGCAAACCGTCTAATCTCCAGAAGAGACTCAGTGCTGAACGGAGCACCCTCTAGTGGCCAACAGGAAAACTAGATTCTATTCACTGCCCTCACCTGGCGGAGTGAGTCAACCTCTCGAACTTATTCAGAGCCCTCTCTCCGGCGTCGTTACCTGCAAGAGACAGACAGGTGAGCAGACAAAACCTGAAAACAGCCAAGAAGGAGAGGAAACGGATGAAGAAGCTGCGGCAAACCGCAACCAGACTTACATGCAACTTGCTAGCTGCCCACTAGGGGGCGTGTCTATAAGGAAAGGGTATGAGGCAGGAGAGTAATAAAGTATCAGCACCCCAGAGAGAAGCAGAGGATTCTGGGACCTGAACAAGATGAGGAGGCGGTAATTAGTGGTGCAGATTTTGGGCCCACAGGACAGATCAGCTCAGCTGCATACAGCCGTGTGCCCGGCAACCTGAGGAACTACAAGTCCCAGCAGTCTGCAAACTGCGGCTCTTCAGCTGCAACATGCAGCACAGGGTGGACCAAGCGTTACTATAGCAACAGGAGATGTAACGTGGGATGTTGGCGAACTACAACTATGGCCGTGAGTCCTGCCACCCACTGGATGATTGTCGCACTCGCTGAGTAGCAGTGGGTAGCACTGGGGGCCACAGCGCCACCAGCAGCGCCACCAGCAGCCCCGCAGCCACAGCGCCACCAGCAGCCCCGCAGCCACAGCGCCACCAGCAGCCCCGCGGCCACAGCGCCACCAGCAGCCCCGCAGCCACAGCGCCACCAGCAGCCCCGCAGCCACAGCGCCACCAGCAGCCCCGCAGCCACAGCGCCACCAGCAGCCCCGCGGCCACAGCGCCACCAGCAGCCCCGCAGCCACAGCGCCACCAGCAGCCCCACAGCCACAGCGCCACCAGCAGCCCCGCGGCCACAGCGCCACCAGCAGCGCCGCGGCCACAGCGCCACCAGCAGCCCCGCGGCCACAGCGTGACCAGCAGCGCCACGGCCACAGCGCCACCAGCAGCCCCGCGGCCACAGCGCCACCAGCAGCCCCGCGGCCACAGCGCCACCAGCAGCCCCGCGGCCACAGCGCCACCAGCAGCGCCGCGGCCACAGCGCCACCAGCAGCGCCGCGGCCACAGCGCCACCAGCAGCGCCGCGGCCACAGCGCCACCAGCAGCGCCGCGGCCACAGCGTGACCAGCAGCGCCGCGGCCACAGCGCCACCAGCAGCGCCGCGGCCACAGCGCCACCAGCAGCGCCGCGGCCACAGCGCCACCAGCAACCCCGCGGCCACAGCGCCACCAGCAGCGCCGCGGACGATGTGTGATGTGAAGAATCTGTCAAATTTCTGAGGATTTACAGAAATACAGAACATGCCGCCATATTTTGATCTCACGGCATCTACAAAAGAGAAACCGCCCGTGTAACCACACCCACTGCGCATCTGTACTTTCTGTATCTCACCAGTGTTATACGAGGGACTGAGCCAATTACAACCCCCCCCCCCCCCCGCACGGCATCGAGGACCCCAGAAAAGGTGCCGCATTGTCATCACGCAAAGGACAGAATCCGCCAGCAACACAGGGGGACCATTTTGGTTTTTGTTTTAGGGTCCCACCCACTCTTTTACACGACAAGTGGGGCGACACCCATCAAACCTTATAGCCAAAACTAGCTGAGCTAGGACCCCCGCCGAAAGGGAGGCGGCCGAGAGGACACCCGAGCCGCTTCTGGAACTGAAGTCAATGAGAGATGCACACCAAGTGCGGCGCGGCACGCTATACCGTCACTGCGGCTCCTAACGGACACAGTGCAGTGCGGCACGCTATACCGTCTGCGCAGCTCCCAACAGAAACAGTGCAGTGCGGCACGCTATACCGTCACTGCGTCTCCTAACGGACACAGTGCAGCGGGGCACGCTATACCGTCACTGCGGCTCCTAACAGACACAGTGCAGTGCGGCACGCTATACCGTCACTGCGGCTCCTAACAGACACAGTGCAGTGCGGCACGCTATACCGTAACTGCGGCTCCTAACAGACACAGTGCAGTGCGGCACGCTATACCGTCACTGCGTCTCCTAACGGACACAGTGCAGCGCGGCACGCTATACCGTCACTGCGGCTCCTAACGGACACAGTGCAGTGCGGCACGCTATACCGTCACTGCGGCTCCTAACAGACACAGTGCAGCGCGGCACGCTATACCGTCACTGCGGCTCCTAACGGACACAGTGCAGTGCGGCACGCTATACCGTCTGCGCAGCTCCCAACAGAAACAGTGCAGTGCGGCATGCTATACCGTCACTGCGTCTCCTAACGGACACAGTGCAGCGGGGCACGCTATACCGTCACTGCGGCTCCTAACAGACACAGTGCAGTGCGGCACGCTATACCGTCACTGCGGCTCCTAACAGACACAGTGCAGTGCGGCACGCTATACCGTAACTGCGGCTCCTAACAGACACAGTGCAGTGCGGCACGCTATACCGTCACTGCGGCTCCTAACAGACACAGTGCAGTGCGGCACGCTATACCGTCACTGCGGCTCCTAACAGACACAGTGCAGCGCGGCATGCTATACCGTCACTGTGGCTCCTAACAGACACAGTGCAGCGCGACACGCTATACCGTCACTGCAGCTCCGAACCGACACAGTGCAGCGCGGCACGCTATACCGTCACTGCGGCTCCTAACAGACACAGTGCAGCGCGGCACGCTATACCGTCACTGCGGCTCCTAACCGACACAGTGCAGCGGGGCATGCTATACCGTCACTGCGACTCCTAACAGACACAGTGCAGCGCGGCATGCTATACCGTCACTGCGGCTCCTAACAGACACAGTGCAGCGCGGCACGCTATACCGTCACTGCGGCTCCTAACAGACACAGTGCAGTGCGGCACGCTATACCGTCACTGCGGCTCCTAACAGACACAGTGCAGTGCGGCACGCTATACCGTAACTGCGGCTCCTAACAGACACAGTGCAGTGCGGCACGCTATACCGTCACTGCGGCTCCTAACAGACACAGTGCAGTGCGGCACGCTATACCGTCACTGCGGCTCCTAACAGACACAGTGCAGCGCGGCATGCTATACCGTCACTGTGGCTCCTAACAGACACAGTGCAGCGCGGCATGCTATACCGTCACTGCGGCTCCTAACAGACACAGTGCAGCGCGGCACGCTATACCGTCACTGCGACTCCTAACCGACACAGTGCAGCGGGGCATGCTATACCGTCACTGCGACTCCTAACAGACACAGTGCAGCGCGGCATGCTATACCGTCACTGCGGCTCCTAACAGACACAGTGCAGTGCGGCACGCTATACCGTCACTGCAGCTCCGAACCGACACACTGCAGTGCGGCACGCTATACCGTCACTGCGGCTCCTAACAGACACAGTGCAGCGCGGCACGCTATACCGTCACTGCGGCTCCTAACCGACACAGTGCAGCGGGGCACGCTATACCATCACTGCGGCTCCTAACCGACACAGTGCAGCGGGGCATGCTATACCGTCACTGCGACTCCTAACAGACACAGTGCAGCGGGGCATGCTATACCGTCACTGCGACTCCTAACAGACACAGTGCAGCGCGGCATGCTATACCGTCACTGCGGCTCCTAACAGACACAGTGCAGCGCGGCACGCTATACCGTCACTGCGGCTCCTAACAGAGACAGTGCAGCGCGGCACGCTATACCGTCACTGCGGATCCTAACAGACACAGTGCAGTGCAGCACGCTATACCGTCACTGCAGCTCCGAACCAACACACTGCAGTGCGGCACGCTATACCGTCACTGCGGCTCCTAACAGACACAGTGCAGCGCGGCACGCTATACCGTCACTGCGGCTCCTAACCGACACAGTGCAGCGGGGCATGCTATACCATCACTGCGACTCTTAACAGACACAGTGCAGTGCGGCACGCTATACCGTCACTGCGACTCTTAACAGACACAGTGCAGCGCGGCATGCTATACCGTCACTGCGGCTCCTAACGGACACAGTGCAGCGCGGCACGCTATACCGTCACTGCGGCTCCTAACCGACACAGTGCAGCGCGGCACGCTATACAGTCACTGCGGCTCCTAACAGACACAGTGCAGCGCGGCACGCTATACCGTCACTGCGGCTCCTAACAGACACAGTGCAGCGCGGCACGCTATACCGTCACTGCGGCTCCGAACCGACACACTGCAGTGCGGCACGCTATACCGTCACTGCGGCTCCTAACAGACACAGTGCAGTGCGGCACGCTATACCGTTACTGCAGCTCCGAACCGACACACTGCAGCGCGGCACGCTATACCGTCACTGCGGCTCCTAACAGACACAGTGCAGCGAGGCACGCTATACCGTCACTGCGGCTCCTAACCGACACAGTGCAGCGGGGCATGCTATACCGTCACTGCGGCTCCTAACAGACACAGTGCAGCGCGGCATGCTATACCGTCACTGCGGCTCCCAACAGACACAGTGCAGCGCGGCACGCTATACCGTCACTGCGGCTCCTAACAGACACAGTGCAGCGGGGCACGCTATACCGTCTCCGCGGCTCCTAACCGACACAGTGCAGCGCGGCACGCTATACCGTCACTGCGGCTCCTAACGGACACAGTGCAGCGCGGCACGCTATACCGTCACTGCGGCTCCTAACAGACACAGTGCAGCGCGGCACGCTATACCGTCACCGCGGCTCCTAACAGACACAGTGCAGTGCGGCACGCTATACCGTCACTGCGGCTCCGAACCGACACACTGCAGTGCGGCACGCTATACCGTCACTGCGGCTCCTAACAGACACAGTGCAGCGCGGCACGCTATACCGTCACTGCGGCTCCTAACGGACACAGTGCAGCGCGGCACGCTATACCGTCACTGCGGCTCCTAACGGGGACAGTGCAGCGCGCCACGCTATACCGTCACTGCGGCTCCGAACCGACACACTGCAGTGCGGCACGCTATACCGTCACTGCGGATCCTAACAGACAGTGCAGTGCGGCACGCTATACCGTCACTGCGGCTCCTAACAGACACAGTGCAGCGCGGCACGCTATACCGTCACTGCGGATCCTAACAGACACAGTGCAGTGCGGCACGCTATACCGTCACTGCGGCTCCGAACCGGCACACTGCAGTGCGGCACGCTATACCGTCACTGCGGCTCCTAACAGGCACAGTGCAGCGCGGCACGCTATACCGTCACTGCGGCTCCTAACAGACACAGTGCAGTGCGGCACGCTATACCGTCACTGCGGCTCCTAACAGACACAGTGCAGTGCGGCACGCTATACCGTCACTGCGGCTCCTAACAGACACAGTGCAGCGCGGCACGCTATACCGTCACTGCGGCTCCTAACCGACACAGTGCAGCATGGCATGCTATACCGTCACTGCGGCTCCGAACCGACACACTGCAGTGCGGCACGCTATACCGTCACTGCGGCTCCGAACCGACACACTGCAGTGCGGCACGCTATACCGTCACTGCGGCTCCTAACAGACACAGTGCAGCGCGGCACGCTATACCGTCTCCGCGGCTCCTAACAGACACAGTGCAGCGCGGCACGCTATACCGTCACTGCGGATCCTAACAGACACAGTGCAGTGCGGCACGCTATACCGTCACTGCGGCTCCGAACCGACACACTGCAGTGCGGCACGCTATACCGTCACTGCGGCTCCTAACAGACACAGTGCAGCGCGGCACGCTATACCGTCACTGCGGCTCCTAACAGACACAGTGCAGTGCGGCACGCTATACCGTCACTGCGGCTCCTAACAGACACAGTGCAGCGCGGCACGCTATACCGTCTCCACGGCTCCTAACAGACACAGTGCAGCGGGGCACGCTATACCGTCACTGCGGCTCCTAACAGACACAGTGCAGCGCGGCACGCTATACCGTCACTGCGGCTCCTAACGGACACAGTGCAGTGCGGCACGCTATACCGTCACTGCGGCTCCTAACAGACACAGTGCAGCGCGGCACGCTATACCGTCACTGCGGCTCCTAACAGACACAGTGCAGCGCGGCACGCTATACCGTCTCCACGGCTCCTAACAGACACAGTGCAGCGGGGCACGCTATACCGTCACTGCGGCTCCTAACAGACACAGTGCAGCGCGGCACGCTATACCGTCACTGCGGCTCCTAACGGACACAGTGCAGTGCGGCACGCTATACCGTCACTGCGGCTCCTAACAGACACAGTGCAGCGCGGCACGCTATACCGTCACTGCGGCTCCTAACAGACACAGTGCAGCGCGGCACGCTATACCGTCACTGCGGCTCCTAACGGACACAGTGCAGTGCGGCACGCTATACCGTCACTGCGGCTCCTAACAGACACAGTGCAGCGGGGCACGCTATACCGTCACTGCGGCTCCTAACAGACACAGTGCAGCGCGGCACGCTATACCGTCACTGCGGCTCCTAACGGACAAAGTGCAGCGCGGCACGCTATACCGTCACTGCGGCTCCTAACGGACACAGTGCAGTGCGGCACGCTATACCGTCACTGCGGCTCCTAACAGACACAGTGCAGCGCGGCACGCTATACCGTCACTGCGGCTCCTAACAGACACAGTGCAGCGCGGCACGCTATACCGTCTCTGCGGCTCCTATCTATCCCCCCTGACCACAGCATTTCAGGAGTCCTAGCTCTGGGAGTTACGGAGACGGCGTTGTGTGTTGCAGGTTGCAGCGGTCGGACCTGCACCGATCCGGTGGATGCGCCATCAAGTCCGAGATGGGAAAGCGCTTTTATGACACCAGAAGCATCTGTTCGCGTGAGCAGAATAGCAGGAGAGCGACAGAGACCCTCAGGAAGGGGAAGTAAAGCTGAGAGCAGAGACAGAGTCCGGCAACTCACCCCAGGATACCGAGCCCTTACTATGAGGGAGCGGGCTTGGCGGATCAGAGAGCGTTCGCTTGTGTCCGGGGGGCGGGGGCGGAGCTTTCTTCTTGGATAAGGTGGAGCTGCTGTTAGGGGTCTGAGTGCTTACAGGGAGGGCGAACAGACCGGGTGGAGCTAGAAAAGCACACAAAAGTCTTACTAACAGTGACTGAACAGGAGTGAAAGCAAATCATAAGTGGTGCCGGCGCCGCTGCGCACATTACAGGAGCTCCGGCAAGCAGGTGGACTCCACACAATGCGGAGCAGACGGTTCTGTAGCTTCCCATAGAGGTGAGTGGCCACCATTCATTCTCAAGGTGACGGCTGTTCTCAGTGCGGTCCAGGGGTGACCTACATTACGGCACCATGGCTGCAAGCAGTGCTATAAATGCCCCCTGCCGCTCTGCAGTCATACTGTATAAATGTCCCCGCTGCTCCGCAGTTATACGCTATAAATGTCCCCGCTGCTCCGCAGTTATACGCTATAAATGTCCCCTGCCGCTCTGCAGTCATACTGTATAAATGCCCCCTGCCGCTCTGCAGTCATACTGTATAAATGCCCCCTGCCGCTCTGCAGTCATACTGTATAAATGCCCCCTGCCGCTCTGCAGTCATACTGTATAAATGTCCCCTGCCGCTCTGCAGTCATACTGTATAAATGCCCCCTGCCGCTCTGCAGTCATACTGTATAAATGTCCCCTGCCGCTCTGCAGTCATACTGTATAAATGTCCCCGCTGCTCCGCAGTTATACGCTATACATGCCTGCCGCTGCTCCACAGTTATACGCTATAAATGCCCCCTGCCGCTCTGCAGTCATATGGTATAAATGCCCCCCGTCGCTCCGCAGTAACACAGTATTATCCCCCCCGCCCGCGCAGTAATACGCTATAAATTGGTTCCACAATTACATGCTATAAATGCCCCCCCCCCCCCCCGCCGCTCTGCGGTAATGCGCTATAAATCTTCCTAACTGCTCCGGAGGTATGCCGTATAGGTGACCCCCGCTGCTCCGCAGTTATATGCCTCTTGGCTAGTGTGAACATTCCATTGTCCTCCTTGCAGCTAGTGTAAACATTCCATGCTTCTCCTCTTGGTTAGTGTAAACATTCTATTCTTCTCCTTGCAGATAGTGTAAATATGCCATTGTTCTCCACGCAGCTAATGTAAACATTCCATTGTTCTCCTCACCGCTAATGTAAAAGTTCTATTGTTCTCCTCGCGGCTAGTGTAAACATTCTATTCTTCTCCTTGCAGATAGTGTAAATATGCCATTGTTCTCCATGCAGCTAGTGTAAACATTGCATTGTTCTCCATGCAGCTAGTGTAAACATTGCATTGTTCTCCTCGCGGCTAGTGTAAACATTGCATTGTTCTCCTCGCGGCTAGTGTAAACATTGCATTGTTCTCCTCGCGGCTAGTGTAAACATTGCATTGTTCTCCTCGCGGCTAGTGTAAACATTGCATTGTTCTCCTGGCGGCTAGTGTAAACATTACATTGTTCTCCTGGCGGCTAGTGTAAACATTGCATTGTTCTCCTCGTGGCTAGTGTAAACATCCTGCAGTCTTTTGAAAGATGAGTGAAATTCAGTGGCTAAATGTTGGATTTAATGAGACATAATATTGATAGTTCAAACGCCAACTGCCCGATGCCGGCGTTTACATGTAAAGATTATCGCTCATTTTCGGTCGTTTGTGCGAATTTTGAGCAATCATTGTTGCATGTAAAAGGGCCTTTAGAGAGGAATCTGCTCTCAGGAAATCGTCATAGAAAACTACACATTGCTTGCTCGCAGTTTACAAAATCTCTGCTTGCTGTCGTTCAATAAGAATCGGGATTGTGCACTTCAAATGGATAACAATCCATTGTGGTCATGTGATGGACACGCAGCTGGACTGAGATCCCTACTAGATGACAGTAAGCAGAGATCCTGAACGGATATAGAAAATATAATGGAGAACATCTTATTTGCTGCAGCTGGAATGCCCCTTTAATCAGGCGAGGGGTTCAAATTGCCTGCGGCTAAAGCAGACTTCTGTCTCTACATGGACCGTGCATCATCCACCTAGATAATAATAATAATAATCTTTATTTGTATAGCGCCAACATATTCCGCAGCGCTTACATAGACAGGGGGAATACAGAAAGACAAAATACAAACATTACAGAACCACGGTTACATATAGTAATCAGTTGATGGAAACAATAGATGGTACATAAATCCACGGCGGAGACCAGAAGAACATGAAGTGACACCCCTTCTTATTCACATACCTTTGCCTGCATTCCTGGGGGGCAGTGGAGGTGCGTCAGTGATGGGGGACGTTGGGGAGTCGGTGCTGGTGGACATGAAGTTGGTGAAGGCTCCGTACGACAGCCGCTGCTTATCCCGTGGAGTGCTGAAGCCCGGCAGAGACAGCTTGTCTTGAGGGGAGATGCTGGAAGAATGGCAGAAGCTCTGGGGTCTCGGGGAGCGCTCCTTCTTGATTGGACTTGGCTATGTGAGAACAAGAAAAAAGTGTGTCCAGAGTGTCCTCCACTGTGCGTCACATCTACAACAGACGCCTACATCTCAGCTTCCTGGAGTGCCATACTGGGGAGGGGGTAATAGGCACAGCTCTCTTCATTCATGTCTATGGGAGTTACACACCCCTCCATCTGCTGCCGGGGAGGGGGATCAGACATGCTGATTTCAGGAAGCTCCGTCCTTCGCTGCGCTATTAGAGTGGGCTCTCCATGAGACCGGTTTACGGGGGAGTAATAAGTGGAAGTGTCACCTTATCGTCCAAGTCGTCATCGCTCTCGTCGATCTCCTCCAGCCGCAGGTTCCAGTCGTACTCCACATGGATATGTGGGTTCAGTTTACCGGCCGCGGCCTGAGAAAGCTGAAGGTAAACACATAAATGAAGCTCCCATCATCCACCTCCGGGGTCAGCGCACAAGACAACACATAAGGGGGTTGGAGCGCCACTCACCAGCTCCTCACACTGCGCTACTTTTAATCGCTTTGCCGTGTCAAACGCCGTCTCACCAAGCTGGTTGACTGCAAGAGAGTAGAAGAAGATCAGACATACCAGCCGCTCCTCCATCATACCCACCTCTCTCCTAACCTCGGGGTTTGAGTTACCTAGAGTAATAGTCACCCAAGAGCACTGACAGCAGCCACTAGGGGGAGCTGCTCTATATACATGGATATTGTTCCCATCAACTTCCATGGTATTGCCAGGTCAGAGCGAACAGAGACGGAGTGATCGATGATGTGATCCATACAGTGAGTGCCCCCTAGTTGCGTCTCTGCTCCAATCGGAATGGCGTCGACATACAGGGATTGTGTTAACGGTCCAAATTACCCGGCACCCATTCTATCATCTCTGCTGTACAGGGTAACCAGCACCCATTCTATCATCTCTTCTGCCCTACAGGGTGACCAGCACCCATTCTATCATCTCTTCTGCCCTACAGGGTGACCAGCACCCATTCTATCATCTCTTCTGCCCTACAGGGTAACCAGCACCCATTCTATCATCTCTGCTGCCCTACAGGGTAACCAGCACCTATTCTATCATCTTTGCTGGCCTACAGGGTGACCAGCACCCGTTCTATCATCTCTGCTGGCCTACAGGGTGACCAGCACCTATTCTATCATCTCTGCTGCCCTACAGGGTGACCAGCACCCATTCTATCATCTCTGCTGCCCTACAGGGTAACCAGCACCCATTCTATCATCTCTGCTGCCCTACAGGGTAACCAGCACCTATTCTATCATCTCTGCTGGCCTACAGGGTGACCAGCACCTATTCTATCATCTTTGCTGGCCTACAGGGTGACCAGCACCCGTTCTATCATCTCTGCTGGCCTACAGGGTGACCAGCACCCATTCTATCATCTCTGCTGCCCTACAGGGTGACCAGCACCCATTCTATCATCTCTGCTGCCCTACAGGGTAACCAGCACCCATTCTATCATCTCTGCTGCCCTACAGGGTAACCAGCACCCATTCTATCATCTCTGCTGCCCTACAGGGTAACCAGCACCCATTCTATCATCTCCGCCGGCTGTACAGGGTAACCAGCACCCATTCTATCATCTCTGCTGGCCTACAGGGTAACCAGCACCTATTCTATCATCTCTGCTGGCCTACAGGGTAACCAGCACCCATTCTATCATCTCTGCTGCCCTACAGGGTAACCAGCACCCATTCTATCATCTCTGCTGCCCTACAGGGTAACCAGCACCCATTCTATCATCTCCGCCGGCTGTACAGGGTAACCAGCACCCATTCTATCATCTCTGCTGGCCTACAGGGTAACCAGCACCTATTCTATCATCTCTGCTGGCCTACAGGGTAACCAGCACCCATTCTATCATCTCTGCTGCCCTACAGGGTAACCAGCACCCATTCTATCATCTCTGCTGCCCTACAGGGTAACCAGCACCCATTCTATCATCTCTGCTGCCCTACAGGGTAACCAGCACCCATTCTATCATCTCCGCCGGCTGTACAGGGTAACCAGCACCAATTCTATCATCTCTGCTGGCCTAGCAGGACAATTGTGACTGCAGCTTTGGAGCTGAGTGGAGTAAGAAGACTGACACTATGCACACAGCAGGCCACCGGGCGTTGGCGGCACGGACGCTCTTCTCACCCAGGTCGATAGTTGGTTTTCCCCTCAGAAGCAGCTTGAGGCATTCGGGCTTGCTGTAGATGCAGCAGTAGTGCAGCGCCGTGTTGCCTTTTGCAGTCGGTTTATCTAAGTTTCCACTGTGGACAGAGACATGAGAAGAAGATGAACAAGCGGTAACAGAAGCCGTCAGCCCCTCATCTGCAGGACTGCAGCTCGTTACACCCATCTGTGCAGACCCCAAACCTCTTCACAGCTAATCAGATGGTCTTTACAGACGGGGAGAACACAGGAGTCAGAGGAGGCAGTAATAACCCAGGGGAGCGGAGGATAAGAAGGTGCATGCAGAGTGCGGCACACGCATACACACAGGGCGCGGCACACGCATACACACAGGGCGCGGCACACGCATACACACAGGGCGCGGCACACACACAGGGCGCGGCACACGCATACACACAGGGCGCGGCACACGCATACACACAGGGCGCGGCACACGCATACACACAGGGCGCGGCACACACACAGGGCGCGGCACACGCATACACACAGGGCGCGGCACACGCATACACACAGGGCGCGGCACACGCATACACACAGGGCGCGGCACACCCATACAGGGCGCGGTACACATACACACAGGGCGCGGTACACATACACACAGGGCACGGCACACACATACACACAGGGCACGGCACACGCATACACACAGGGCGCGGCACACGCATACACACAGGGCGCGGCACACGCATACACACAGGGCGCGGCACACCCATACAGGGCGCGGTACACATACACACAGGGCACGGCACACACATACACACAGGGCACGGCACACACATACACACAGGGCACGGCACACACATACACACAGGGCACGGCACACACAGGGCACGGCACACACAGGGCACGGCACACACAGGGCACGGCACACACAGGGCACGGCACACACAGGGCACGGCACACACAGGGCACGGCACACACATACACACAGGGCACGGCACACACATACACACAGGGCACGGCACACACATACACACAGGGCACGGCACACACATACACACAGGGCACGGCACACACATACACACAGGGCACGGCACACACATACACACAGGGCACGGCACACACATACACACAGGGCACGGCACACACATACACAGGGCACGGCACACACATACACACACACGGAGCATGGTACACATATACACAGGGCACGGCATACACACACACGGAGCATGATACACATATACACAGGGCACAGCACACACATACACAGGGCACGGCACACACATACACAGGGCACGGCACACACATACACAGGGCACGGCACGCATATACAAAGGGCACGGCACGCGCATACAAAGGGCACGGCACGCACATACACACACACGGAGCATGATACACACATACACAGGGCACGGCACACATATACAAAGGGCACGGCACACACATACACAGGGCACGGCACGCATATACAAAGGGCACGGCACGCACATACAAAGGGCACGGCACGCACATACAAAGGGCACGGCACGCACATACAAAGGGCACGGCACGCACATACAAAGGGCACGGCACGCACATACACACACGGAGCATGATACACATATACACAGGGCACGGCACACACATACACACCAGCCGTGGTTGTGAACAAGCAGATATGAGATGCGATGGGGTGCAGTGGGAAGAAGGGGGTCGAGTTTCCAAGGGGGAGTGTAGAAGAGGAGTAGATGGAGAAAAGCTTAGATCTCGCTTAAAACTGTGGGTGTCTGAAATTAGCCTGATTGTCCGGTGTTGCGCGTTCTAGAGATCTGGAGTGGGAGGTCCGGAGAGAGGAGTGGAGAGCACAGGTAAGGGAGGTGCAGCGCTGTGGAGAGCTTCATGCATGAGAGTGATGGCTAGAAATGCACTCTATATTTGATGGGCAAGCAGGAGAGTCAGCAGTACAGGGCGGAGGTGGAGGCACCGTCAGAAGCGCCGTCCGCGGTACAGGGCGGAGGCGTAATCAGAACCGCCGTCCGGGGCACAGGGCGGAGGGCGCAGCGCCGTCCGCCGTCCGGGGCACAGGGCGGAGCGCCGTCCGCGGCACAGGGCGGAGGGCGCAGCGCCGTCCGCGGCACAGGGCGGAGGGCGCAGCGCCGTCCGCGGCACAGGGCGGAGGGCGCAGCGCCGTCCGCGGCACAGGGCGCAGCGCCGTCAGCGGCACAGGGCGGAGGGCGCAGCGCCGTCCGCGGCACAGGGCGGAGGGCGCAGCGCCGTCCGCGGCACAGGGCGGAGGGCCGTCAGCGGCACAGGGCGGAGGGCCGTCAGCGGCACAGGGCGGAGGGCCGTCAGCGGCACAGGGCGGAGGGCCGTCAGCGGCACAGGGCGGAGGGCCGTCAGCGGCACAGGGCGGAGGGCCGTCAGCGGCACAGGGCGGAGGGCCGTCAGCGGCACAGGGCGGAGGGCCGTCAGCGGCACAGGGCGCAGCCCCGTCAGCGGCACAGGGCGCAGCCCCGTCAGCGGCACAGGGCGGAGGGCGCAGCCCCGTCAGCGGCACAGGGCGGAGGGCGCAGCCCCGTCAGCGGCACAGGGCGGAGGGCGCAGCCCCGTCAGCGGCACAGGGCGGAGGGCGCAGCCCCGTCAGCGGCACAGGGCGGAGGGCGCAGCCCCGTCAGCGGCACAGGGCGGAGGGCGCAGCCCCGTCAGCGGCACAGGGTGGAGGCGCAGCCCCGTCAGCGGCACAGGGTGGAGGCGCAGCGCCGTTAGCGGCACAGGGCGGAGGGCGCAGCCCCGTCAGCGGCACAGGGTGGAGGCGCAGCGCCGTTAGCGGCACAGGGCGGAGGCGCAGCGCAGGACAGAAAGATTAGCCTGGCTGCTGCATTCCGGATGGATTGGAGAGGGAGGAATTTAGTGTGGAGAAGCTGAAGGTTTGCTACAATTGTATCCAGTCCTGAGATAAACCGCTTGGACACAAGATGGATACATTGTAGAGATTTGTGCTGCTGATGTATTGTGGATGTAACTGTAACTAAACCTCAGCTGTGAGAAGTGCGAGGTCCGTACATTACATTCAGAACAAGAATCATCTCAATCCCTGACAGCAAGTAACTTGATGTTCATATGCAAAGCAGGAAGATACACTGTAAAGGCCACCCTGGATTACAGAAACAGCGCCACACCTGTGCATGGGTTGACAGTGCAGCTCCACTCCATTAAAGTGAATCACACAGAGCTGCAATACCACCTACAGCCACAAGGCAGGTATGGCGCTGTTTTTGGAAGGAAGCAGCCATGTTTTTCTAATCCTAGACAATACCTGAGGTTTGGCAGTCACACCCCATTTATCAACTTCCATACAGATCTAAAGGTGATGTCTACCGTAGATCAGAAAATGGATTTAAATACACCATATAATTGAATTTAGAGTTAATAGAAAGGGGTCTCTGTCGGATCCCGCACCTCTTGGAGAGCGGTTATATAGAGCGACTCTCTGTTGGACTGTCCTGTACCACACAGAAAATCCATTGATGTAAATGTGTAATACTTCATTTCACCTGTGGGGGCGCTGCAGTGAAACGGAACACTTGTCCATGGGCTCCCACAAGGATCACAGCTGATTGTTGGGATTTCGACTAACAACACTACAAGAATGCTGACAAAAACCTGACTGGTAAAGGCACAATGATTCTCACCAGTTCTGTACCAAGAAGTCCACCAAGGGGAGGGTCGTGTGGTCGGCGGTGCGCACTGCGAGGTGGAGAGCTGTTTCACCCGGCTCCTGCAAGACACAACGTGACTGTGAGCAGCGACCCTCCCACATCACCTACCTCTTAACCAGGGAACACGAGAATATAGGCTGCAATGCACTATTGAGGGGGTCATCATCATCACATCCCTTGCACTTAACCCCTTCATGACCAGAGATTTTTAATTTTCGCTTTTCATTTCCACCCCATTCATTCTCCCATTATATGGCTGTATGAGGGCTTCTTGTTCTGAAGGATGAGGTGTGTTTTTTAATGGTACATTTAAAAATACTGAAAAACTTTTACTAATTGATCTGGAATACTGGGTCCAGTGCTGGGGTGTAAGAGAAGCATCGAGTCTAGATCACATGGGGTCATTATCCCCTCTACTCTTCCTTAGTCAGACCTCATCAGGAATACCGGGTCCAGTGCTGGGGTGTATTAAGAGAAGCATAGAGTCTAGATCACGTGAGGTCATTATCCCCTCTACTCTTCCTTAGTCAGACCTCATCTGGAATACTGGGTCCAGTGCTGGGGTGTAAGAGAAGCATCGAGTCTAGATCACGTGAGGTCATTATCCCCCTCTACTCTTCCTTAGTCAGACCTCTTCTGGAATACTCGGTCCAGTTCTGGGCACCCCACTTTATAAAGACATAGACAAACTGCAGCAAGTTCAGAGAAGAGTTACCAAGATGGTGAGCGGTCTACAAATCATGTCCTATGAGGAACGGTTAAAGGATCTGGGAATGTTTAGCAGAAGAGAAGGCTGAGAGGAGACCTAATAGCTGTCTACAAATATCTGAAGGGCTGTCACAGTGCAGAGGGATCAGCCCTATTCTCATCTGCACAAGGAAATACTAGAAGCAATGGGATGCAACTGAAAGGGAGGAGACACAGATTAGATATTAGACAGTGAGGGGGATCAATGAGTGGAACAGGTTGCCACAGGAGGTGGGGAGTTCTCCTTCAATGGAAGTGTTCAAACAAAGGCTGGACAGACATCTGTCTGGGATGATCTAGTGATCCTGCACTGAGCAGGGGGTCGGACCCGATGACCCTTCCAACTCTACCATTCTAGGATACATTCTCCTTACCAGCCCCGATTCTAACAGTGGTTCCAGGATCTCCACCCCTTCTGCATAGACTTGGATTAGTGCAAGTAAGTCCCTTGATTTCACAGCCTCCAGCAGCTCGCTCTGCTTCTCGGCCCCTGAAGAGCACATCCTCCGGCAGAACTTGTGCTCCACGTACTTTGCTGTGATGTATTCTTTACGCGCCGTCCTATTGGGGTACATTTATATTTCAGTGCCATCATCAGAACCTGCTCATTGCTACACATCTGATCGCACTACTTACATATCGCTGGAAGGAGAAGGTTTGGGTGACGGAGACGGTAGATTCCCTTCCATAATTTCATTGAAGCTATTGTTTCCTACATTCTTGGCCAGCTAAAAACAAGCAAAACACGAGAGGATCAGGAGCAAACCGAGGCGTCACACACAGCAAGGTGATGGAACCCCGCGGTCCACGTGTTAAAGGGATTTCATCTCGGTAAATGACTTATAGTTACACCTTAAACACACTAAAAATACAAACAGAGTGGAGTCACCATGTACAGCATTACTTATCTTGTATTATATCCCAGAGCTGCACTCACTATTCTGCTGCTGGAGTCACTGCGTACATACATTACTTATTCTGTACTGATCCTGAGTTACATCCTGTATTATACCCCAGAGCTGCACTCACTATTCTGCTGGTGGAGTCACTGTGTACATACATTACTTATCCTGTACTGATCCTGACTTACATCCTGTATTATACACCAGAGCTGCACTCACTATTCTGCTGGTGGAGTCACTGTGTTCATACATTACTTATCCTGTACTGATCCTGAGTTACATCCTGTATTATACTCCAGAGCTGCACTCACTATTCTGCTGGTGGAGTCACTGTGTACATACATTACTTATCCTGTACTGATCCTGAGTTACATCCTGTATTATACACCAGAGCTGCACTCACTATTCTGCTGGTGGAGTCACTGTGTACATACATTACTTATCCTGTACTGATCCTGACTTACATCCTGTATTATACACCAGAGCTGCACTCACTATTCTGCTGGTGGAGTCACTGTGTTCATACATTACTTATCCTGTACTGATCCTGAGTTACATCCTGTATTATACACCAGAGCTGCACTCACTATTCTGCTGGTGGAGTCACTGTGTACATACATTACTTATCCTGTACTGATCCTGAGTTACATCCTGTATTATACTGCAGAGCTGCACTCACTATTCTGCTGGTGGAGTCACTGTGTACATACATTACTTATCCTGTACTGACCCTGAGTTACATCCTGTATTATACCCCAGAGCTGCACTCACTATTCTGCTGGTGGAGTCACTGTGTACATACATTACTTATCCTGTACTGATCCTGAGTTACATCCTGTATTATACTGCAGAGCTGCACTCACTGTTCTGCTGGTGGAGTCACTGTGTACATACATTACTTATCCTGTACTGACCCTGAGTTACATCCTGTATTATACTCCAGAGCTGCACTCACTATTCTGCTGGTGGAGTCACTGTGTACATACATTACTTATTCTGTACTGCTCCTGAGTTACATCCTGTATTATACTGCAGAGCTGCACTCACTATTCTGCTGGTGGAGTCACTATGTACATACATTACTTATCCTGTACTGATCCTGAGTTACATCCTGTATTATACTGCAGAGCTGCACTCACTATTCTGCTGGTGGAGTCACTATGTACATACATTACTTATCCTGTACTGATCCTGACTTACATCCTGTATTATACACCAGAGCTGCACTCACTATTCTGCTGGTGGAGTCACTGTGTTCATACATTACTTATCCTGTACTGATCCTGAGTTACATCCTGTATTATACACCAGAGCTGCACTCACTATTCTGCTGGTGGAGTCACTGTGTACATACATTACTTATCCTGTACTGCTCCTGAGTTACATCCTGTATTATACTGCAGAGCTGCACTCACTATTCTGCTGGTGGAGTCACTGTGTACATACATTACTTATCCTGTACTGACCCTGAGTTACATCCTGTATTATACCCCAGAGCTGCACTCACTATTCTGCTGGTGGAGTCACTGTGTACATACATTACTTATCCTGTACTGATCCTGAGTTACATCCTGTATTATACTGCAGAGCTGCACTCACTGTTCTGCTGGTGGAGTCACTGTGTACATACATTACTTATCCTGTACTGACCCTGAGTTACATCCTGTATTATACTCCAGAGCTGCACTCACTATTCTGCTGGTGGAGTCACTGTGTACATACATTACTTATCCTGTACTGCTCCTGAGTTACATCCTGTATTATACTGCAGAGCTGCACTCACTATTCTGCTGGTGGAGTCACTGTGTACATACATTACTTATCCTGTACTGATCCTGAGTTACATCCTGTAGATCTTTTATTATAAAAGTATGAAACATAACAATAAAAGCAAACTGTAACAATAGTAAATAATAATAATACAACCGTATACAGAGATAAGGCCCTTCACCCAGAGTCCATGGTCCACAAACAAAAGAAACCCCATGTCTGGACTCCCCTCCCCCCTGCCGCACCCTCGCACACACACTCAAAGCAAAACACAATATACCTAAAAGAAGAGCATCCAGCTATCCAGAAGATAAAACTAAAACTACAGGTCCAGCCGTACCGCACTGAAACCCCATCATAAACAAAATTAGGCAATAACGTAAACATAACATATATATATATATACCAATAATTAACTAAATATGAAAATAAAGACCAAGCCAACCGGCATACAAAAATAACTAAAGAAATAGTTTTTCGAAAAATTTTTTTTTTTTTTTTTTTTTTTTTTTTTTTTTTTGGGTCCCCAGTGCAGCTCGGGGGCCATGCCTGCTCCATCAGTCCGTGCCCAGAGTTCTAAAGTTCAGGACGTGCCAAGCCACACCAGGGGTTTTTTTTTTTTAAATATATATAAACTGTACAACACTCTGCCTGCCGCAGCCTGGGGGCCATGCCCGCTCCACCAGTCCGTGCCCAGAGTTCAATGTTCGGGACGTGCCAGGCTACGGCTCAAGGCGTGAAACCACTCCCCCCCAACCCCCCACCCAACCTACCTACCACCCAGAACGTGAATATATACATATAAAAATACAATAACCAATATACATGACATACACGATATATATTAACATAACCCGAAAGCCTAAGGTCGGCTCTCCTGCAGCCCTACTTCACTCCATTTTGCCCAAATCAAAACAAAAAGCTTTATGGTGTACTCACAGCCCGCCACCGGGATTGGAGGTGATAAGCCGGGCACAGATATCACAATGTACTATCCCTTGCATTTTCTCCCTATTCTTTCCCTAATTTGCCCTAGACTGTCCTTAGTCTGCCCCTCAGTCTGACCCTTCATGGAAAACTGTCCCTGCCCTATCCCTCCTCTCTCCCTATCCTGTCCCTCCTCTCTCCCTACTCTGCCCCTAGAAAATTAAGAAAAACAAACTGTCCCTAACGAAATACAAGCCCTCTCCATAGGAGAGAAGCTTTAGATGTGCCCAGCCTCTCATACTCCAAAGAACGCACCTTCACCAGGTCACCCAGGATGTTCCTACATACCGTATCCACGGGGAGGACTTTCAGCTCCGTCGAGATTAAACACCGTGCACTCCAGATGTGGAACCTGACCACTAGGCTAACTAGAAATAAAGTGCAGCGGTCCCTGCCACCAAGGCCTCTGAACGCTCCATAAGCCCACTCCGCATAGGAGAGGTGTGCCAGCTGAGGCCAGCCTATGGAGACCCCTACCCGTTGGTATACCTCTGTATTAAAGGGGCACTGAAGCAGGAAATGCTCCATGCTTTCCAGCACGTCGCTGCACTCCTGACGGGGGCAACCCCTGTCAATCAGAGGCCTGCTCTTCAAGTTACCCCTTACATACAGTCTCCCGTGAAAGCAGCGCCAAGCCAAGTCCCAAAACTTCAAGGGGACCCGGGTTGAATTCAGTAAACGTAACCCTCCCTCCAGGTCCCGACTTGGGCAGTCCTTGAGCGCCAGGGGCTTCTGGAAATGGGTCAACAGGACTCTTTCGTCGAGGAGCCTCCTCGTCAGAGTCCTGATCTCCCACATCCCCAGACCCCACCGGCGTATCACCTTCAGAACCAAGGTAGCGTAAGCCGGGAGATGTCCGTGCTGTGTGCGAAGGTCCTTCACTCGCCCTCCTGTCTCCCATTCCTGGAAGAAGGGCCGAAACCATCCCCTGCAGGAGTAGACCCACGGAGGAGCCCTCTCTTGCCAGAGGTTGCCTATGTTGATCTTAAAAAAAGTGTTTACAAGAAACACCACGGGGTTGACCATAGACAACCCCCCTAGTCTCCTCGTGCGGTATGTAACATCTCTCCTGATCAGGTTCAACCTATTCCCCCACAACATTAGGAAGAACAGGTTGTAGACCCGAGTCCAGAGAGGTTCTGGCAAAATGCATACGCTGCCCAGGTAGATGAATAACGGGAGCAGGTATGTTTTGATCAGGCTAATTCTTTCCCGAAGGGTCAAAGACCAACCCTTCCACTGATTTACCTTGTGAGTTGCACCATCCAGCCTGTCCACCCAATTTTGCATGGGGTAATCCCCCTGGCCGAATTTGATGCCAAGTACTTTTGCTGAAGTTTGGGGCACCGGAAGGGTGTCCGGGAGATCAAACGTAGGATCCCCCCTTCCTAACCAGAGACTTTCACACTTATCCCAGTTGACCATAGACCCGGAAGCTTCCGAGTAGCGGTCCACCTCCGACACCACAAACTCCGCCTCCTCTCTCGAGGACACGAAGAGCGTGACATCATCGGCGTATGCCACTGCCCTCAGGGTAGCCTCCGGCACCGCCCGGTCCATCCCGACCCCTGCTATAGGTCCACAATCAACCCTCCTAAGGAAGGGATCTATCGCAAACGCATACAACAGGGGGCTTAGAGGACAGCCCTGACGGACGCCGGACCCCACCTCAAAAGGGCGGCCGGGCCAACCGTTCACCAGCGGGAAAGTCTCAGCCCCTGCATACAATGTTCGCAGCCAATCAACAAACCCCACTGGCAGGCCGTATCTCAGAAGGACGGACCAGAGGTACTCGTGATTAACCCGATCAAACGCTTTGGCCTGATCCAAGGACAGCAGGTACCCCTCCCAGTGACCAGCCCTACCCTGCTCCACTGCCTCCCGGACACCGAGAACAGCGCTAAAGGTGCTACGGCCTGGAACAGAGCAATGCTGCGCCCCCGAGAGGAGCCGGGGTGCAAACTTGACCAGCCGATTAAACAGCACTTTTGCCAGAACCTTCCTGTCCGTATTGAGAAGCGCTATGGGACGCCAGTTCTCAATACGGCTCGAGTCTTTACCTTTTGACAGAATGATCAAGGCCGACCTCCTCATTGACTTTGGCAGAGTGCCCGAGGAAAGACACTCATTTAATACCTCCGTCAAGAGGGGACTCAAGAGGTCCTTGAAGGTCTTATAATACTCAGATGTTAATCCATCCGGACCTGGCGACTTTTTGGGCCGGAGCCCATCAATCGCCAGTCTAACTTCCTCTTCTCTGATCTCTTTTGTCAAAACGCCAAGAGAGGTGTCTACCCCTGGCCCAGGGACAGCTTCAGCCAGGAAAGCCGACATCACTTCCGAATCTAGATCCCTCTTTCCCAAGAGTTGCGAGTAGTAGGATCTGATGACCTCCAGAATCCCTGATCTGGATCGATTCAGGGACCCCGTACTGTCAATCAGTCCAGTGACCACTTTACTATTCACTGACATCCTACAGTTTCTGTAAGGGTCGGGCGAGCGGTACTTCCCGAAATCCCTCTCAAAAACCAAGGATGCGTGTCTGTCATACTGGCACGTCTTGAGTAAAGATTTCACTCTGGAGATCTCCTCGCGGCTACCTCCAGTCGAAACGAGATGTTCGAGTTTCCTCCTCAGGCCGTTGTACAGGCGGTACCTGTCCAGGCATCTGAGGTTGGAGAGCTCACGGAAGAACCTCGCCGCCCTCCTCTTGAACATCTCCCACCACTCTGACTTACTGCTACAGAGATCCAGTAATGGTACCTGGCTCTGCAGAAAATCCTCAAAGGACTGTCTTATCTCTGCTTCCTCCAGGAGTGATGAATTCAGTCTCCACAAACCTCTACCCATCCGGGGGGTCTCTGCAACATTCAGAGAAAACAATATTAGACAGTGATCGGAGAATTCCACCTCAACAACGGACACTGGTGAAGAGATGGCTTCCTCCTTCAAATAAAACCTGTCTATTCTAGACCTGCTCTGACCCCTATAAAAGGTGAATCCCTCGTGGCCTGGGGTGTGCCGGATGTGGACATCCACCAGGCGAGCCTCGCTAGCTATGCTATTAAGTGCGACGCTGTCAAAAGTCAACCGCCTGTCTCCAGAGCCTCCCCTATCGCGGGCTCTTGTGACTGCATTAAAGTCACCTCCAAAGACAACTTGGCGGCTGGTAAAAAGGTAGGGCTTGATCCTCATAAAGAGACTCTTCCTGTCCTTTTTTGACTGGGGACCGTAGATGTTTACAAGTCTCAATTCTTGTCCCTTCATGAGGACATCTAAGATCAGGCACCTTCCCATTTCTAATTCAATAACTCGTCGGCATTCGACCGCTGCGGTAAAAAGGACCGCCACTCCGCTATACGGCTCGGCCGCAAGAGACCAGTAGGAAGGGCCTGACCTCCACTCCCTTTTTGCCTTATGTATGGCTGCCAAATCGGACAGCCTGGTCTCCTGCAAGAATAAAATGTCGGCTTCAACGCGGCCGAGAAAATCAAAGGCCGCAAATCTAGCCGTATCCGACTTAATGCTGGCAACGTTAATTGATGCCAGAGTCAGCGGAGTGGGTGCCGCCATCATGAGTGATTAAATTAGATGGCTTTCTTCCTCACACCCGCTTCTTCGGGGTCAGAGGAAAGCCCCTTGCTTCTTTTTTTGGACACAGATGTGTCCATAGCAGGGGATCCCCCGACCCCATCGTCCTTGTTTCCAGGCTCCAGAGTAGCCCCCTCCCCGGAAGGAACTATGCCTCCACGAGTAGGAGACTCAGCGCCCCCTGTTGACCCTTTCTTTGCCCCAGGCACCTTGCCCTTCGCTTCCCCCTCAGAGGAGGAAGAGATGTCTTGAAGGGCCCGGTACCTGTTGGAGAGTCCAACTGGAGGCGAGCTGGCTTCTCCTTCCAGTACTTTGCCAGGGGTGGGAGAAGATCTTGAATCCCCCCTTCGCTTTCTCCTAGTGGCACCTAGCTTACGCCGTTTCTCTAACCACCTCTTTCCTTCCTCATCCACACTCTCATAGTGGGAGGAATCTGAAGAGTTGGTATTTCTCTCCTCCCTCTGGGTCCTCCTGTCCTCTTCATCCACTTCGCTGTCCCTCAAGGCCTCAGCCGCACAATTTGCTTCAGGAACAGGGGCCACCATTGACCCACCTGCTGTGGGCGCTCCTGTCAGCTCCCTGCTCCGTCTGCGTTTGTCCTGACGCCTCTGCTCAGCAGGCGTCTTTTGCCGGTTCTTCCCTGGCTCCTGAGCTCCTCCACCTCTGCTAGTCCCCTCACCCCCGGAGGCCGCACCATGGCCCCCATCCGTAGGGGCTGACACCGCATTGGCAAAGGAGCGTGGACAGCGACTGAATGGGTGACCGAGATCACCACACAGGTTACACCTAATCTCCGCACAGGAGGCGGCTAGATGACCCAGGCCCCCACACAGAGCGCACTTCAAGGTCTTACAAGCGGCGCTCAAGTGTGAGGGGTCGCCGCACCTGTGGCAGAGCTTCGGCTGCCCCTGGTAAAAGGCCAGGATACGATCCCTGCCGAGGAAGGCTGCAGATGGAATGTGTGCCACTGAGTTACCTGAACGCTTCAGCTTGACCATAAACGTCCAGGCCCCGGACCATATGCCGTGCTCATCCCTGTTCTTTCTGGGCATGTCTGTCACCTCTCCGTATCGACCGAGCCACGTCATTATATCAAAACAAGAAAGTGACTCGTTACGAGTCAAAACGGTCACCTTCTTGACTTCGTTCTGGCGAGACACCACCTGGACGGCAAAGTCTCGCCAGCCGGGCTCGCTTTTCATCAGCTCGTAATTCCCCCAGAAGAGTTCTAGGCCCTCTGGGCGAACGAAGCTGATGTCAAACTCAGACGTGCCGAAGGGATGGATTAGGGCAAAGATGTCAACCGCCCTAAAGCCCATCTTCAGTAGAAGCTCCACTACCCTCGCCCTCGGGGGGCATGTATCATTGCCCCTCCAACGAAGACGGACCACATTCCTACGACCTGCGTCCTGCCCGGGTGTTGGTAGGGACCATACGGTCTCCCCCCTTTGCTCTCGGAAGGCTCCTAAGCCGTGTCTCTCTGTCCAAAGAGATAGGTTCACCTCTCTTCCTCCAACTGTGATTGAACTCTCCCCCTTCCGTAGAGCCCCCAGGAGGCGCTGTTGCAATACGCCCTCTCTAGAGCCTGGAGACAAGGAGGACCCTTCCCCTCCAGCGGCGACACTGGCATAACTCCTACCAGCTGTCGTCGCCGCCGGAGGGGCGACTGGAACCTGTGATGTGCCCTGACTATCCCCAGAACCTGTGCCTATATTTACAGTAGGTTCCCCTGTGCTGAGAACAGTAGCTTCAGCCCGTACCTCCGAGTGCGTCGGAGCATCAGACTCGCGGGCTGCACCAGACACATCCACACCTTTCATACCAAGACCTTTCATTCCAAGACCCTCTGGACCGGACTTGGGGTTAGAAGCAGCTTTTTTATTTTGGGCCTTGGTAGACCTGGGGGGTGGCACTGCTGCCCCATCTTGCGCAGCTGCAACCACCGTAATGACCCCCCCATGGTCAGCACTCTGCATTCCGGCAGTATTAACATTTTTATTTTTGCTTTTTCCTTTACATTTGCCAGCAGCCTCCACATCACTGGGTGCCTGGGACCTAGGCTGGGACCTAGACTGAGGGACCCCTGTAGACCGACCTGTCACACGGGGGACCCCCGATCCCGCAGCACCCTCCGCATCACTGGCCTTACTGGCGCTGGCAGTTCCGCCACTGCCAAACTCTTTTGCCACCTTGCCTTGTCCTGTGCTGGCCGCCCTGCTGGCTGTTTCTGTCACTGCACTAACTGAAACAGGGACAGAGGACCCGGCCAGTTTAACTCCTTTATCCCTGTTCCCATGTTCAAAACCCACTGCAGAGTCAGAAACCGGGGTTCTCAGGGTGGGGGTGCCCTGATCCGACTTTGCAGCCAAACCAGCGCCCCCCGTCACATACACAAATTTCTCCTGCACCAAATTCTTTTTTTTTCCTTTTTTCGCCTTGATTTTCACTTCCTCCTCTGGTAAATCATCACCAAACTTAAGGCCGCTCATATTGGGGGGGGATTCCAACAGCCTTATCTGCTGCATTATTAAAGCGCCCCCATCACTTTTATCTTCTTCTGGATCTGAATCCCCGGAGGTTAGAGGCAGCGCAACCTGCTCCGGCCGGAGGCTGCTGGTGGTTGTAGTGCCACTCTGGGTCTGCTCTCCTGAGCAGACAGGCTGCTCCCTCAGACTCTCCTGGTAGGTGTCCTCCTCAGAACAGTCACCACTGCTGTCTCCATCGCTGGAGTGATCAGCCTCCTTGTGACCGCTGTGTCCTGACGCCATCTTGGAGAACCTATCACTGTTTATTAATTTTTCCCTAAAGGGACCACTTTGCTCCAGAATCCTGTCCCTCTCTTCCTTGCAGCTCTGTATGCAGTCTTTACAGTCTTGTATGGACTTGCTGATTGCATCTCTTTTTCCTTTAGCGGCGGTCTGGTCCTTCAGTGACCTGGCCAACCGCAGCTTCTCCTTCTGCAGGAGGATTTCTCTCCCCGCTCGCTCATAATCCGCCATGCTGGTGGCCAGACGGGAGGCCAGCTCTACCACAGACTCCCCTTTCCGACGCTCACTCCACTGTGGCTTACCTTCTTTGCTGAGCGTTTGGCTGCGAGTCTGACTGCGGGTCATCATTTCGCTTCCGGCGCTGTCAGATGCGGCTGCACCAACCTGCTGGGCCATGTCACTGCGCCTGCGACCCGGACCCTCTCTCTTCGCAGCTTTACTAGCTGCTCCGGCTTTCCTGGTTGTTGCTGCTGAAACCACGTATGCCGCCAGCGCCGCTGATGGTGTTGTCGCTGCCTTCTCAGCACTCCCCCCCCTCCGACCGAAGCCGGGGGAGGGGGAATTGCGGGACTCCATAGAACAAGAAGCCCAGCTACGTGCTCTGATCCTGGGCTCCAAAACAGGCTTCCAGCTGGGACTGCAACCACACCCTGGTTCTCTGAGGAGCTCCAACAAACCACACCTTACTCCAGAGATGCACTCACTATTCTGCTGGTGGAGTCACTGTGTACACACATTACTTATCCTGTACTGACCCTGAGTTACATCCTGTATTATACCCCAGAGCTGCACTCACTATTGTGCTGGTGGAGTCACTGTGTACATACATGACTTATCCTGTACTGCTCCTAAGTTACATCCTGTATTATACTCCAGAGCTGCACTCACTATTCTGCTGGTGGAGTCACTGTGTACATACATTACTTATCCTGTACTGCTCCTGAGTTACATCCTGTATTATACTGCAGAGCTGCACTCACTATTCTGCTGGTGGAGTCACTATGTACATACATTACTTATCCTGTACTGACGCAAAACAATCCATTTGCAGGAGTCCAGCTTATTGTGAGAAAAACTTGCTTTTTATTTTCTTTAGTGCTTGAATGATACAGAGAACGCGTTTCGGTTATGAAACCTTGTTCACCTCTGACTTACAAAACTGTTGCACGAACCTTTAAAAAGCTTAGTGAAGATTAGTGAATTAAAAACACATGCAGTTAACCCTTATGGCAATCAGTTACTTCAGTTCCCAAAGTTCGTCCCTCCTGCAGGAACTCACTCTGATTAGTTATCATACATATTATATCAAATGGCATATAGAATAAAATATTCCTGCATTGCATATTCCAATAAATACAAAATAACATATGATCAATTCAATCTTAGTTGCAGAAGCGCGATATACCCTCCGACAGCAGCAACAAATTTAGTCATAGACTATTATCATGGACCAGTACCAAGGTGACATATAATGTTCAAAATCATTGCATTATACAATTACAACACAATGGAATCATATTGGAATCAGTGTATATTACTTAGTGGATGTTATTTACCAAGGCTAGTAGATGTATAGAAGGTCTGTTTTATAATTCATTCCCGTTGGGAATCTTGTATTTAAATTCAAGATCCAGAACGCCTCCCTTTTAAACACTCTTTCCGGGCTGACCGTTCCTTTCTTTTTATTTATAACCTTTTCCATTCCAAAAAATGAGAAAGTGTTTAGATTTCCTTTATGTATATCACAGAAATGTTTCACCACACCCGAACTATTTACATTATTTTTTCTAATGTTACGGATGTGTTCATTGATTCGAGTTTTTAACTTACGTGTGGTACAACCTATATAGTTCAAATTACACTCTCTACATTGAATCATATATACTACATTGGTAGTATTGCAATTGATATAGTTACGGATTTTAAACTCTTTATTATTGCTGCTGTCAGAAAAGGTCTCCCTTCTATCAGCCAAGTGACAGGCGGTACATCTAGAATTACCGCAGCGGAAAAAACCTTGAAATTTCAACCACTGCGGTTTTCCCAGACTAGAGGAAAAATTACTAGGTGCTATTAGATCTCCCAAATTTTTACTTTTTTTTGCAACACATTTGATTCCCTCATTTAATATTTCGTCAACAGTATCATCCTGTCTTAAAACAGGCAAAAATTTGAAAAAGATTTTTTTAATTTCATAAAAATTTCTGCTATATGCCGTGGAAAAAACTATTCCCTTATTAATTTTTCCTTTTTTATTTTTACATTTATCTCTAAGTAACTCCTCTCTATTGACTGCTTCTATTTTTGTACATGCCTCCTTTAATAATGACTGTTTGTAACCTCTCTGATACAACCTATTTTTAATATCTATTTTTGCTGTATTAAATGAAAAACCATCCGAGCAGGATCTTTTAGCACGTATAAGTTCTCCTACAGGAATAGCTTTAATAGTATGTCTGGGGTGACCACTATTTGCGTGCAATATGGTATTGCCTGCTGTCGTTTTTCTGTATAATTTGGTCTCAATTCCTTTAGTACAACTACCTTTTAAGGTTAAATCCAGGAATGGTACCTCCTTCTCATTATATGTCACAACGAACTGTAAGTTAGCAGAATTATTATTGATATAATTTTCAAACTGACTAACTTGTTCACACACCTCATTTTGTGCTGGGCCTTTATTCCAAATAATTATTATATCGTCAATGTATCTCGCATACCACATCATGCGGCCAGCAAAGGGGTTATTATGACTGAAAATAAAAGAATCTTCCCACCAACTCATAAAGAGATTGGCTATCACCGGAGAAAATTTAGACCCCATCGGGGCTCCAGAAATTTGCAAAAAAAATTGTTGATCAAAAGAGAAAAAGTTATGGGTTAGCAAAAATTCAGTAGATAGCAAAATAAATTCCTTCAGCTCATTATTGTAATTGCTAAAATTCTGTAAATGAAAACGTACTGCTTCCATGGCCGCATGATGTGGTATGCAAGAATAAAGATCCTTGACATCACACAAAATCCAGCACAAATCATCATTCCACTTCATATGTTGTAATTTTTGTATTACATGTTTGCTATCCCTCAAAAAACCTGGGGTTCTATATACTAACGGTTGCAGGGATCGGTCCACCCACGAACTTAAATGCTCACAGGGTGAGCCGATCCCTGCAACTATCGGTCGTAATGGAGGTGGAAATATTCCCTTATGGATTTTGGGAAGACCATGGAATAAAGCCATAACAGGATTTGAGGGAGACAAATATGAAATAGTTTTATCATCTAAGATGCCAAATTCTTTGCCTATATGCAATAATCTGTCAAGTTCTTTTAAACAGCCTTGTAACGGGTTGATATCAATTTTTTTATATATATCATTATTGTTCAATATTTTTTTGACAAGATTTGCATAAAGGTCAGAATCTAGCAACACTATATTGCCACCCTTATCAGATTTGTGTATCACTAAATCTTTATTATCCATGAGTTCCTTCAGACCGATTCTCTCTTTTGTAGTGAGATTATCTTTCTTCTTTTTTCTATGTAAATTGGTTTCTTTGATTTTAAACAGTTCTTTCTCCATGGCTAATTGAAAGTCATCCATGTGTTTTGTTCTAGCACTCAGTGGATAGAAGCTTGGGTTTGGAACATGGAAATCGATCTTATTCACATTCTTTCTATTAACCAATTAGCCATGGAGAAAGAACTGTTTAAAATCAAAGAAACCAATTTACATAGAAAAAAGAAGAAAGATAATCTCACTACAAAAGAGAGAATCGGTCTGAAGGAACTCATGGATAATAAAGATTTAGTGATACACAAATCTGATAAGGGTGGCAATATAGTGTTGCTAGATTCTGACCTTTATGCAAATCTTGTCAAAAAAATATTGAACAATAATGATATATATAAAAAAATTGATATCAACCCGTTACAAGGCTGTTTAAAAGAACTTGACAGATTATTGCATATAGGCAAAGAATTTGGCATCTTAGATGATAAAACTATTTCATATTTGTCTCCCTCAAATCCTGTTATGGCTTTATTCCATGGTCTTCCCAAAATCCATAAGGGAATATTTCCACCTCCATTACGACCGATAGTTGCAGGGATCGGCTCACCCTGTGAGCATTTAAGTTCGTGGGTGGACCGATCCCTGCAACCGTTAGTATATAGAACCCCAGGTTTTTTGAGGGATAGCAAACATGTAATACAAAAATTACAACATATGAAGTGGAATGATGATTTGTGCTGGATTTTGTGTGATGTCAAGGATCTTTATTCTTGCATACCACATCATGCGGCCATGGAAGCAGTACGTTTTCATTTACAGAATTTTAGCAATTACAATAATGAGCTGAAGGAATTTATTTTGCTATCTACGGAATTTTTGCTAACCCATAACTTTTTCTCTTTTGATCAACAATTTTTTTTGCAAATTTCTGGAGCCCCGATGGGGTCTAAATTTTCTCCGGTGATAGCCAATCTCTTTATGAGTTGGTGGGAAGATTCTTTTATTTTCAGTCATAATAACCCCTTTGCTGGCCGCATGATGTGGTATGCGAGATACATTGACGATATAATAATTATTTGGAATAAAGGCCCAGCACAAAATGAGGTGTGTGAACAAGTTAGTCAGTTTGAAAATTATATCAATAATAATTCTGCTAACTTACAGTTCGTTGTGACATATAATGAGAAGGAGGTACCATTCCTGGATTTAACCTTAAAAGGTAGTTGTACTAAAGGAATTGAGACCAAATTATACAGAAAAACGACAGCAGGCAATACCATATTGCACGCAAATAGTGGTCACCCCAGACATACTATTAAAGCTATTCCTGTAGGAGAACTTATACGTGCTAAAAGATCCTGCTCGGATGGTTTTTCATTTAATACAGCAAAAATAGATATTAAAAATAGGTTGTATCAGAGAGGTTACAAACAGTCATTATTAAAGGAGGCATGTACAAAAATAGAAGCAGTCAATAGAGAGGAGTTACTTAGAGATAAATGTAAAAATAAAAAAGGAAAAATTAATAAGGGAATAGTTTTTTCCACGGCATATAGCAGAAATTTTTATGAAATTAAAAAAATCTTTTTCAAATTTTTGCCTGTTTTAAGACAGGATGATACTGTTGACGAAATATTAAATGAGGGAATCAAATGTGTTGCAAAAAAAAGTAAAAATTTGGGAGATCTAATAGCACCTAGTAATTTTTCCTCTAGTCTGGGAAAACCGCAGTGGTTGAAATTTCAAGGTTTTTTCCGCTGCGGTAATTCTAGATGTACCGCCTGTCACTTGGCTGATAGAAGGGAGACCTTTTCTGACAGCAGCAATAATAAAGAGTTTAAAATCCGTAACTATATCAATTGCAATACTACCAATGTAGTATATATGATTCAATGTAGAGAGTGTAATTTGAACTATATAGGTTGTACCACACGTAAGTTAAAAACTCGAATCAATGAACACATCCGTAACATTAGAAAAAATAATGTAAATAGTTCGGGTGTGGTGAAACATTTCTGTGATATACATAAAGGAAATCTAAACACTTTCTCATTTTTTGGAATGGAAAAGGTTATAAATAAAAAGAAAGGAACGGTCAGCCCGGAAAGAGTGTTTAAAAGGGAGGCGTTCTGGATCTTGAATTTAAATACAAGATTCCCAACGGGAATGAATTATAAAACAGACCTTCTATACATCTACTAGCCTTGGTAAATAACATCCACTAAGTAATATACACTGATTCCAATATGATTCCATTGTGTTGTAATTGTATAATGCAATGATTTTGAACATTATATGTCACCTTGGTACTGGTCCATGATAATAGTCTATGACTAAATTTGTTGCTGCTGTCGGAGGGTATATCGCGCTTCTGCAACTAAGATTGAATTGATCATATGTTATTTTGTATTTATTGGAATATGCAATGCAGGAATATTTTATTCTATATGCCATTTGATATAATATGTATGATAACTAATCAGAGTGAGTTCCTGCAGGAGGGACGAACTTTGGGAACTGAAGTAACTGATTGCCATAAGGGTTAACTGCATGTGTTTTTAATTCACTAATCTTCACTAAGCTTTTTAAAGGTTCGTGCAACAGTTTTGTAAGTCAGAGGTGAACAAGGTTTCATAACCGAAACGCGTTCTCTGTATCATTCAAGCACTAAAGAAAATAAAAAGCAAGTTTTTCTCACAATAAGCTGGACTCCTGCAAATGGATTGTTTTGCGTCTAATCAAAGCCAGAAGTAGCTGGATGGCAATGGCTTGTGAGTATACTTGTCTGCGGAATTGAGGTTACAGCACAAGAATATAAGGTGGGACTCTTTGCTTTTTGCTTCATATCCTGTACTGACCCTGAGTTACATCCTGTATTATACCCCAGAGCTGCACTCACTATTCTGCTGGTGGAGTCACTGTATACATACATTACTTATTCTGTACTGATCCTGAGTTACATCCTGTATTATACCCCAGAGCTGCACTCACTATTCTGCTGGTGGAGTCACTGTGTACATACATTACTTATCCTGTACTGCTCCTGAGTTACATCCTGTATTATACTCCAGAGCTGCACTCACTATTCTGCTGGTGGAGTCACTGTATACATACATTACTTATTCTGTACTGATCCTGAGTTACATGCTGTATTATACCCCAGAGCTGCACTCACTATCCTGCTGGTGGAGTCACTGTGTACATACATTACTGATCCTGTACTGATCCTGAGTTACATCCTGTATTATACTCCAGAGCTGTACTCACTATTCTGCTGGTGGAGTCACTGTGTATATACATTACTTATCCTGTACTGATCCTCAGTTACATCCTGTATTATACCCCAGAGCTGCACTCACTATTCTGCTGGTGGAGTCACTGTGTACATATATTACTTATCCTGTACTGATGCAGAGTTACATCCTGTATTATACTCCAGAGCTGCACTCACTATTCTGCTGGTGGAGTCACTGTGTACATACATTACTTATTCTGTACAGCTCCTGAGTTACATCCTGTATTATACTCCAGGGCTGCACTCACTATTCTGCTGGTGGAGTCACTGTGTACATACATTACTTATCCTGTACTGATCCTGAGTTACATCCTGTATTATACTCCAGAGCTGCATCCCTATTCTGCTGGTGGAGTCACTGTATACATACATTACTTATCCTGAGTTACATCCTGTATTATACTCCAGAGCTGCATCCCTATTCTGCTGGTGGAGTCACTGTATACATACATTACTTATCCTGTACTGACCCTGGGTTACATCCTGTATTATACTCTAGAGCTGCACTCACTATTCTGCTGGTGGAGTCACTGTGTACATACATTACTTATCCTGTACTGATCCTGAGTTACATCCTGTATTATACTCCAGAGCTGCACTCACTATTTTGTTGTTGGAGTCGCTGTGTACATATATTACTTATCCTGTACTGACCCTGAGTTACATCCTGTATTATACCCCAGAGCTGCACTCACTATTCTGCTGGTGGAGTCACTGTGTACATACATTACTTATCCTGTACTGCTCCTGAGTTACATCCTGTATTATACTCCAGAGCTGCACTCACTATTCTGCTGGTGGAGTCACTGTGTACATACATTACTTATCCTGTACTGCTCCTGAGTTACATCCTGTATTATACTCCAGAGCTGCACTCACTATTCTGCTGGTGGAGTCACTGTGTACATACATTACTTATCCTGTACTGATCCTGAGTTATATCCTGTATTATACCCCAGAGCTGCACTCACTATTCTGCTGGTGGAGTCACTGTGTACATACATTACTTATCCTGTACTGATCCTGAGTTACATCCTGTATTATACCCCAGAGCTGCACTCACTATTCTGCTGCTGGAGTCACTGTGTACATACATTACTTATCCTGTACTGCTCCTGAGTTACATCCTGTATTATACTCCAGAGCTGCACTCACTATTCTGCTGGTGGAGTCACCATGTACAGCATTACTTATCCTGTATTATACATACATTACATATCCTGTACTGATCCTGAGTTACATCCTGTATTACACTCCAGAGCAGCACTCACTATTCTGCTGGTGGAGTCACTGTGTACATACATTACATATCTTGTATTATACTGCAGAGCTGCACTCGCTATTCTGCTGTTGGGTTAATACCCCAAATCTCTGGTTATCTAAGACAGTCAAGGGGTTAATGTCAGTACCCCTTGTGGTCTCACAAGTTCCCTGAGCAGGGGCGCTTAGGGCAGTGCAGCTCGCTGACCCGTATCCCTTGACATCGTCCCCCCAGCACCAATACTACTACTCACCAAGAGTTCAGAAGTGCCTAACTTGTCTAGTTCCAGAGACTGGATCCTAGAGATGTGAACCCCCATTTCCCTGTGGATGCCGGAACATTCTATACAGGTTAGTATTCCCAGGTTGGTGGACAGCCAGGTTGGATCTGTGGGAAGAAACACCAAAGGTGTAAAAACGAGGAAAGCGTGGATGATGGGGGTGCCGGCTGGCACCAAGACCCTCACAGTCTAATCCAGGATCACTTAGAATCATGTTGGTAACCTGCAGGTAAACTGGTGCTTCTAGACTGCAAGCAACATGTATATCAGAGCTGCAGTGTAAAGCATGGGGGCGAGGGCGAATTGTAGGCATTTGTGATCATCATACTTGACCAATGAGACAGCCGGGGTGGGGTGGAGTGGGCATCGCTTCACATGCATGTTCTGTGTATTAGCGCTTCGTTAGTACTTAGAATCAGGGGTTGTGGTGCAGGAAATACTGTGACTCCTCAGGCAACGCATCAAGGTCCAACAGCTGCAGAATGAGTGTCATCCAGCAGGTGGCAGCAGACACACGTGGGAACAGAGAGCACGCTGAGAGGGGTCTTCCCATGATACTAAGGAACGGCCTATTGTTAGGATGTCTGCTGGGGCCCCGCTGATACTCTGAATCACGGGGCCACATTATTACTGCAGGTCGCCATGAGTGGAGTTGGGACCCCTATAACCATCGTGTCCTGGCTGCCTACATAGACATCCTGGCTCCTGCACTCTGCTGGTTATGCAGCACAGTCTCTCTTCTGTCTATGTGGTTTGCTACAATGTATCAGTGCACGAAAAATGTATCGGCCTGGAGGCCACATAACGGCAGATTGTCTGAACAGGATACTATTGTCGCAAAACCAAAAGTACTTCACTGACAGCAAGCAGAGGGCCTAACCCCTTCACTCCTGAGCCTTCCCTGACTATGGCGTACTACCATGCCGGCGTCTACCCCCCTCACTGCGCGGGGCCGTGTGTATTGTGGGGCGAGCTGCTGCTCAGATGGGGAACACAAGACATTTTGATCTTTCTTCTGTGTTTTTGGGGAAGAGATACAAATCCACAATCCTGCATTTCCCCTACGGGCGCTCCCCCGGCGCGGACACAATATTTGCATTGTTTGATATTTACAGATGAGTAAACACCCATTCTGCTTTATTTCTTTTTACCATCTGCTGCGAAAAACGGAATTTTTACATTTTTTTTTATTTTCATAGGAAATTTGTTTTAAAAAAATGAAAATCCCTTTGGGGTTGGACCTTCACTTCTGATAGCTGGTAGAATATACTGCAGGCCTAAGAGACGTCACTGTGCCGCAGGCTGCAGCGACCATCAGCACAGTGCATCACATGGGGTGACTGAGTAACGTGATCTGCCCGCTCTCCGCTACAGACCGCACGTCCCCCATAACTTGTGATCTGCCCGCTCTCCGCTACAGACCGTACGTCCCCCGTGATATGTGATCTGCCCGCTCTCCGCTACAGACCGCAAGTCCCCCGTAACATGTGATCAGCCGGCTCTCCGCTACAGACCGCAAGTCCCCCATAACATGTGATCAGCCGGCTCTCCGCTACAGACCGCAAGTCCCCCGTAACTTGTGATCTGCCTGCTCTCCGCTACAGACCGCACGTCCCCCTTAACATGTGATCTGCCTGCTCTCCGCTACAGACCGCCCGTCCCCCGTAACATGTGATCTGCCCGCTTTCCGCTACAGACCGTACGTCCCCCGTAACATGGGATCTGCCCGCTCTCCGCTAAAGACCGCACGTCCACCGTAACATGTGATCTGCCCGCTCTCCGCTACAGACCGCACGTCCACCGTAACATGTGATCTGCCTGCTCTCCGCTACAGACCGCATGTCCCCCGTAACATGTGATCTGCCCGCTCTCCGCTACAGACCGCATGTCCCCCGTAACATGTGATCTGCCAGCTTTCCGCTACAGACCGCACCTCCCCCTTAACATGTGATCTGCCTGCTCTCCGCTACAGACCGCACGTCCCCCGTAACATGGGATCTGCCCGCTCTCCGCTACAGACCGCACGTCCCCCGTAACATGTGATCTGCCCGCTTTCCGCTACAGACCGCACATCCACCGTAACATGTGATCTGCCCGCTCTCCGCTAGACCGCATGTCCCCCGTAACATGTGATCTGCCAGCTTTCCGCTAGACCGCACGTCCCCCATAACATGTGATCTGCCCGCTCTGCAGTACAGACCGCACGTCCCCTGAAACACGTGATCTACCTGCTCTACGCTACAGACCGCACGTCCCCCGTAACATGTGATCTGCCCACTCTGCAGTACAGACCGCATGTCCCCTGTAACATGTGATCTACCTGCTCTCTGCTACAGACCGCGTGTCCCCCCATAACATGTGATCTGCCCGCTCTCCGCTACAGACCGCACATCCCCTGTAACATGTGATTTGCCCGCTCTCCACTACAGACCGCACGTCCCCTGTAACACGTGATCTACCTGCTCTACGCTACAGACCGCACATCCCCCATAACATGTGATCTGCCTGCTCTGCAGTACAGACTGCACGTCCCCTGTAACATGTGATCTGCCCGCTCTCTGCTACAGACCGCACGTCCCCCCTAACACGTGATCCACCTGCTCTACGCTAGACCGCACATCCCCTGTAACATGTGATCTGCCCGCTCTCCGCTACAGACCGCACGTCCACCGTAACATGTGAGCTTCCCGCTCTCCGCTACAGACCGCACATCCCCCGTAACATGTGATCTACCTGCTCTACGCTACAGACCGCACATCCCCCATAACATGTGATCTGCCTGCTCTAAGCTACAGACCGCACATCCCCCGTAACATGTGATCTGCCCGCTTTCCGCTACAGACCGTACGTCCCCCGTAACATGGGATCTGCCCGCTCTCCGCTAAAGACCGCACGTCCACCGTAACATGATCTGCCCGCTCTCCGCTACAGACCGCACGTCCACCGTAACATGTGATCTGCCCGCTCTCCGCTACAGACCGCACGTCCCCCGTAACATGTGATCTGCCCGCTTTCCGCTACAGACCGTACGTCCCCCGTAACACGGGATCTGCCCGCTCTCCGCTAAAGACCGCACGTCCACCGTAACATGTGATCTACCTGCTCTACGCTACATACCACACTTCCCCCATAACACGTGATCTGCCGGCTCTGCAGTACAGAATGTGCTTTCCGTGGGTACATGTGATCTGCCCGCTCTCCGCTACAGACCGTAAGTCCCCCGTAACATGTGATCTGCCTGCTTTCCGCTACAGACCGCATATTTTAACATGTGATCTGCCGGCTCTCTTCTACAGACCGCATGTCCCCCGTAACATTTGATCTGCCCACTCTCTGCTACAGACCGTACGTCGCCCGTAACTCGTGATCTATCTGCTCTACGCTACAGACTGCGTGTCCCCCATAACATGTGATCTGCCCGCTCTCCGCTACAAATCGCACGTCCCCTGTAAAATGTGATCTGCCCGCTCTCTGCTACAGACCGCACCCCGTAACACGTGACCTACCTGCTCTACGCTACAGACCGCACATCCCCCATAACACGTGATCTGCCCGCTCTGCAGTACAGACCGCATGTCCCCCGTAACACGTGATCTACCTGCTCTACGCTACGTACCACACTTCTCCCATAACACGTGATCTACCTGCTCTACGCTACAGACCGCACATCCCCCGTAACATGTGATTTGCCCGCTCTGCAGTACAGACCGCACGTCCCTCGTAACATGTGATCTACCTGCTCTACGCTACATACCACACTTCCCCCATAATACGTGATCTACCTGCTCTACGCTACATACCACACTTCCCCCATAACACGTGATCTACCTGCTCTACGCTACATACCACACTTCCCCCATAATATGTGATCTACCTGCTCTACGCTACATACCACACTTTCTCCATAACAGGTGATCTGCCGGCTCTGCAGTACAGAATGTGCTTTCCGTGGGTACATGTGATCTGCCCGCTCTCCGCTACAGACCGCATGCCCCCCCATAACATGTGATCTGCCCGCTCTCCGCTACAGACCGCATGCCCCCCCATAACATGTGATCTGCCGGCTCTACACTACAGGCCACAGTTCCCCCAAAGCAGGTGATCTGCCGTCTGCAGTACAGACTGTGCTTTCCGTGGGTACAGCTTCCATAGGAATAACCCCCCCATAGCATTCTGCTGCAAGGCTAATTATGTTATGGTTATTCTAGCAGTGAAAATGACCCCCATCTTGCTGAAGGAACGCCTCGCTCTCACATTTAGGTAACCTTCTAATTATCTGCAATCGCCTTGTATTCTACAGAAAAAAAATGTGCAAATAATAAAGTGCTCCGTAATCAGAGGGCGCCGCAAACCGAGAGCGCCAAACAAAAGCAACAGTAATGTCAGTGATTATAGGGTGACGTGGGCCGGCTGGAGAGCGCCATCACTTGGTGCAATTGTAGAACCAATCAGAGGAGCGCCAAATCTCACAGTATAACAAATTGTGATGTGATCGCGGTCCGCTTCTCCTCGCAGCCCGCGAACACCGACTCAAAACATAAAAGGGGCCTTGAGAAAACCTTTAACACCAGAAACTGGTGTATAAAGTGGCTAATTTGTGCACAAAAAGAGATTTGCGTCAAAAATTATGATTTTCTGCTGGCTGCGTTGCTGTCCACCACCACAGAGGCTTGTGAGGAGGGGATACGGCCCCCCTGGACTGACACATTTATAGTTGACACCAGGTTGGATCTGGCGTCCAGCTCTGCATCGGGCAGCGCCTCATGTGCTGATACTACTAGCGATCTTCCCTCCATGCGGTTTTGCAGCGATCAGAGACTGATTTGGCCCCGTAAGGACATGGTGATTTTTGGGTGCTTTCATCTCCACGTTATTCCTCATTGTCCCACAGCGTGCCACATGGGTCACAGGACTGGTGCGATTACATCATAATTCTATCATTTATTCTAAGTTTTTGCACATTTGCTCAATGGAAACCTTTTTAGGAAACCAAGTGATTTTAGGCGTCGCTGCGATCAAAGACCCAGAACTTCTGATTCCTCCACTGCCAGAGCCATGCGCGGGCCGAGCTGGAGATGCCACCGTACCCGCCTACCATTGTTTGATGCCATCTTCTGGCAGGTGGAATGAGCAAAAACTGGATTTTGGATTTGCTTATTTTTCTTGAATAGTGTGGGATAAAAATGGTCATTTTCTTGTCCGAGTGGCTATAAATGAACCGCTGCCTGAGGCCTCCCTCACAAAGAGGCATTTTCAGCGCTGAGCTAATTGCGCTATATTGCTCCCAGTGTTTCCATTCACATCTTATACTGATGAGTGTGCTAAACCCAGCCATTGGCTGCAGACAACTGCGTCTGAAAGCGAAAATAAAATGGCCGTGCGTTGCCGAACGCCCGTGTGAGCGAGCCTAATAGGGTTATAAATGTGCAAGGGATTATTTTAGTTTTATTTCACTCGGATGATGCACTGCAATACCTCTGCACTGCAGTGAATAATCTCTTATCTTATACACGGACAACTACAGCAGTCCACTGGCTCCCCATGACTGCACTGTGTAGTACCGAAGACATGAGACAGATGAATCGGGGCAATTTGCAGCATGCCGCAAATTGCCCGCTGCGAGCGAAGAATCGCAATGATTCTTGGCTCGTGGACAGGGGCCGGCGCTCTCTATAGCAATGCTCTGGAAAGCGTCGGCCGGCGTCATTCGCCGGCGAATACACGTCCGTGGACAGGGGGCCTTACCTGGTCAATCCTCTGAGAGGTATCCCCACTGGCTGAGTGGTGACTGGGTGGACACAGCTGCGGTGCCTCTGCACAATCACTAACACACTACAGTAAGTCAGCATACATCACAGGGCGGGAAGGGGTTAAAGTGGAGGTTGAGTTTAGAACACGCATTGCCATTTACCTGTGATTCCACTGGAGGAGGGCGGTTATAAAGAGCGTCACAACTCACTGCTGTGAAGGACACACGTGGGGGCTGCCAGGGGACGGAGCGCTTGCTGCCAGCTTGTCACACATCACGACACGATATCGCACTCGCCCGGGTGTCATTGGCCTTGGTAAAATCTTTGGTTTTAGGCAGCAGCTCACTAATGTTCCTGCCAGATCCTGTGTGGATCTACTCCTCCTCACAGAGGATCTACTCCTCCACACGGGTGAGAGGTGTCTACCCCTCCTCATGGGGGATCTACCCCACCCTTACAGGGGGATCGCGGGATCTACTCCTCCTCACGGGGCGGGGGGGGGGGGGGTCTACCCCTCCTAACAGGGGATCTACCCCTCCTTATGGGGGGATCTACCCCCCCCCCCTTACAGAGGGATCGGGGGATCTACCCCTCCTTACAGGGGGATCGAGGGATCTACTCCTCCTCACTAGGGGGTGGTCTACTCCTCCTCACGGGGCGGGGGGTCTACTCCTCCTCACGGAGCTCTTGGGGTTTGTCCAGTCTGGGGTCAGATCAGATGCATTCGTACGGTGCGATGTAAATCTATCATCACATAGATGACAGCCAGGGTGATGGACTCTTAAAATCCTAATTATAAGCCATGACATAGGACCTCAACCAGCGCCTCAACCAAACCTTACTGCATGCGTCCGCACAGAGGTGGGAGCCCCACAGTATCTGATCCAGAGCAAATCCCCTTCTTGTCACCGAGTGAACTGGTAGCATTCTGCTCTCAGCCCGGCCGCTGCCTGCAGAGCGACAGCTCTCAGCCCGGCCGCTGCCTGCAGAGCGACAGCTCTCAGCCCGGCCGCTGCCTGCAGAGCGACAGCTCTCAGCCCGGCCGCTGCCTGCAGAGCGACAGCTCTCAGCCCGGCCGCTGCCTGCAGAGCGACAGCTCACAGCCCGGCCGCTGCCTGCAGAGCGACAGCTCTCAGCCCGGCCGCTGCCTGCAGAGCGACAGCTCTCAGCCCGGCCGCTGCCTGCAGAGCGACAGCTCTCAGCCCGGCCGCTGCCTGCAGAGCGACAGCTCTCAGCCCGGCCGCTGCCTGCAGAGCGACAGCTCTCAGCCCGGCCGCTGCCTGCAGAGCGACAGCTCTCAGCCCGGCCGCTGCCTGCAGAGCGACAGCTCTCAGCCCGGCCGCTGCCTGCAGAGCGACAGCTCTCAGCCCGGCCGCTGCCTGCAGAGCGACAGCTCTCAGCCCGGCCGCTGCCTGCAGAGCGACAGCTCTCAGCCCGGCCGCTGCCTGCAGAGCGACAGCTCTCAGCCCGGCCGCTGCCTGCAGAGCGACAGCTCTCAGCCCGGCCGCTGCCTGCAGAGCGACAGCTCTCAGCCCGGCCGCTGCCTGCAGAGCGACAGCTCTCAGCCCGGCCGCTGCCTGCAGAGCGACAGCTCTCAGCCCGGCCGCTGCCTGCAGAGCGACAGCTCTCAGCCCGGCCGCTGCCTGCAGAGCGACAGCTCTCAGCCCGGCCGCTGCCTGCAGAGCGACAGCTCTCAGCCCGGCCGCTGCCTGCAGAGCGACAGCTCTCAGCCCGGCCGCTGCCTGCAGAGCGACAGCTCTCAGCCCGGCCGCTGCCTGCAGAGCGACAGCTCTCAGCCCGGCCGCTGCCTGCAGAGCGACAGCTCTCAGCCCGGCCGCTGCCTGCAGAGCGACAGCTCTCAGCCCGGCCGCTGCCTGCAGAGCGACAGCTCTCAGCCCGGCCGCTGCCTGCAGAGCGACAGCTCTCAGCCTGAAGACTTGCCATCGCATCTCCCAGATCTCTCCTCTCACTTGGCCTTCAGTGGGCAGGCAGAGGCGACATGGCCTGCCCATATAACTGGCAGCCTTGTGAACCCCTATTCTACACCCCCAGTGATGAACAAGACTCGTGTTCCCGGTGAGAACACACCTGCTGATCCACAATCACAGCAAGCATAGTTTCCGGGCGTCTTCTGCACGTCCTCGATAATGGCTTTGGTCAGGTCCTCCAGGCTGCTCTCTCCGGCGCTCTGACCGTCGTGGAACGCCATATTAAGGGCTTCCTCTTTGCTATTTGTTAAAACCGAAATCCATCTGTCAAAAAGAAAAAAAACAGTCACAAGGTCACCGAGACAACCTGTCAGAGCGGGAGGTCTGCTGCAGTAACAGCAGATGCCTATACACTTGTTACATTGTATCGCTGCACACAAATGTATCAGCTTGCTGTTCAGGCAGGAAATTCTCAGCTGTGATGCGTAACGGATCACATGGGCATCAGGGGTCCGTGAGGAGGCGGAGAGAGGAGACAGCGCAGCACGCTGCAGGGGCAGGACAGACCGCATTCTAGTCAACGGGGTCGGGCCAACTTACGCTATATAATCCTGCTCATCTTCAGCCTGAAAGTGGTACGTTCTGTTATCTGCAGAGGGAAGAGACAGGGATTACAAGATGTATGTACACAGTGACCCCACCAGCAGAATAGTGAGTGCAGCTCTGGAGTATAATACAGGATGTAACTCAGGATCAGTACAGGATAAGTAATGTATGTACACAGTGACCCCACCAGCAGAATAGTGAGTGCAGCTCTGGAGTATAATACTGGATGTAACTCAGGAGCAGTACAGGATAAGTAATGTATGTACACAGTGACTCCACCAGCAGAATAGTGAGTGCAGCTCTGGGGTATAATACATTATGTAACTCAGGATCAGTACAGGGTAAGTAATGTATGTACACAGTGACTCCACCAGCAGAATAGTGAGTGCAGCTCTGGGGTATAATACTGGATGTAACTCAGGAGCAGTACAGGATAAGTAATGTATGTACACAGTGACTCCACCAGCAGAATAGTGAGTGCAGCTCTGGGGTATAATACTGGATGTAACTCAGGAGCAGTACAGGATAAGTAATGTATGTACACAGTGACTCCACCAGCAGAATAGTGAGTGCAGCTCTGGGGTATAATACTGGATGTAACTCAGGAGCAGTACAGGATAAGTAATGTATGTACACAGTCACTCCAGCAGCCCAATAGTGAGTGCAGCTCTGGTGTATAATACAGGATGTAACTCAGGATCAGTACAGGATAAGTAATATATGTACACAGTGACTCCACCAGCAGAATAGTGAGTGCAGCTCTGGAGTATAATACAGTATGTAACTGAGGATCAGTACAGGATAAGTAATGTATGTACACAGTGACTCCACCAGCAGAATAGTGAGCGCAGCTCTGGAGTATAATACAGTATGTAACTGAGGATCAGTACAGGATAAGTAATGTATGTACACAGTGACTCCACCAGTAGAATAGTGAGTGCAGCTCTGGGGTATAATACTGGATGTAACTCAGGAGCAGTACAGGATAAGTAATGTATGTACACAGTGACTCCACCAGCAGAATAGTGAGTGCAGCTCTGGGGTATAATACAGGATGTAACTCAGGATCAGTACAGGATAAGTAATGTATGTACACAGTGACTCCACCAGCAGAATAGTGAGTGCAGCTCTGGGGTATAATACTGGATGTAACTCAGGAGCAGTACAGGATAAGTAATGTATGTACACAGTGACTCCACCAGCAGAATAGTGAGTGCAGCTCTGGGGTATAATACTGGATGTAACTCAGGAGCAGTACAGGATAAGTAATGTATGTACTCAGGGACTCCACCAGCAGAATAGTGAGCGCAGCTCTGGAGTATAATACAGGATGTAACTCAGGATCAGTACAGGATAAGTAATGTATGTCCACAGTGACTCCACCAGCAGAATAGTGAGTGCAGCTCTGGAGTATAATACAGGATGTAACTCAGGATCAGTACAGGATAAGTAATGTATGTACACAGTGACTCCACCAGCACAATAGTGAGTGCAGCTCTGGGGTATAATACAGGATGCAACGCAGGGCCAGTACAGGATAAGTAACGTATGTACACAGTGACTCCACCAGCAGAATAGTGAGGGCAGCTCTGGAGTATATTACACGATGTAACTCAGGAGCAGTACAGGATAAGTAATGTATGTACACAGTGGCTCCACCAGCAGAATAGTGAGTGCAGCTCTGGAGTATAATACAGGCTGTAACTCAGCATCACTACAGGATAAGTAATGTATGTACACAGTGACTCCACCAGCAGAATAGTGAGCGCAGCTCTGGAGTATAATACAGGGTGTAACTCAGCATCACTACAGGATAAGTAATGTATGTACAGAGTGACTCCACCAGCAGAATAGAGAGTGCAGCTCTGGAGGATAATACAGGATGTAATTCAGGAGCAGTACAGGATAAGTAATGTATGTACACAGTGACTCTGTGATCGACATGATGATTAGTCAGTATAAAATGTCTATCGATTTGTATAAACCAAATGTATTATGCTGTTGTAATGACTTTTGGCCCTGTGGAGTTTAATGGACACACAATCTAATCATGGTATTTGCTAGACAATGGATGGTGAAGGATGTATGATATAATGTTAGCTAAGTACATAGGAATTGCATAAGAAGCCTCTAAGAGTTAAAGGTCATAGTGTTATATGTATATCTGTGTTCAACACTGAGTGTTTACCTAGCCCCCTTCCACTCCCCACACAATCTATTTAAACAATGATTTGTCAACTACACAGAATTCCTTAAGGTTGTCTGCATGCTAAAGAAGACAAAGTCCACACTATGGCGGACGTGAGGAAGGGTGGGTAGGGAGGCGGGAGATTCTATATAACCCAGCGAATAAGAATATATATATGTTACTGATGTAATCTGTTAAACGCCCATAAAGGGCAGGTGTTATCCTTTTCAATAAAAGGGCCTGTCTGGATGTTTCTACCAGGAGAGCCATTTTGGATATGAGACTGATCGCTTGTGTCTAATCTGCTCGATGATGTGTGCACACTATACAATTAGGAAGCTACAAAATACCCTGAAACCTGCTGGAGAAAACCATAATCCAGATCAGTGGCGTCCTTGTGGGTGGACCGAGTTAGAGATTTTGATTTCTTTCATTCTGGAAAAATACAGAGATCGGCAGATAGCACGCAGAACTCAGGGGCCCGAAAATCTACAGAACACGGTAAGATTGCTTTATGAAAATCTACCGATGTGAGCTGATTTCTAACTTGCTATTCTGCCTGTTTCTGATCCAGAGTGATAAATCAATGAAAGGCAGGTAATATAGTTCTTTCTTACTCGGAAAAAAACCCCCACCGTTTTAACCTGCTTAAGGGGTATTTTGTATGCTGTGTATATTATGTCTGAGACGGTTAAAAATTGTGTATACAAGACCAAGAGACAAATTCTGTGAGGGTTAATGTGTCAGAAGGGCGGACTCGGCTGTTTAAGTCTGAGGGAGCACGCCGGAGAGACACTTACTCCTAGGAAACTAGTGTGAGGTTAGGAAGATTTATGATACGCATATTTACCTGTATGATTGAGTGTGTTATGTTCTCATATGTGAAAAGGTATATACGCGGGAATATAGCCGTGGTGTCACGGCTGATGTCTCCAGAATATTGTTGAGGTTTTGGTCATTGAAAATAATCGTCAGTCTCTGTGTATAGCTAAATGTCCTGTCTAGATCGTGTACAAGGAGTGCTCTTGGGGATTACTAGTAGACGGTGGGTTGATATAAAGGTAGATGAGATATATACCTTGAGCCGTTGTGAGTATTCTCCAGTAATCCCGTCTGTTTGGTATTATAGAAAGAATGTGCAGTGTTTATTATTGGGGGAGGGTTGCTGATAAGAGAGTGGACTGAAAGCTTTTCTCAATTAACCCTTCCGTTCCCGTTGTCTTGTATTTTGTAGAATTAATGTGCATTGTAATCTGAGTGGGAAAGAGAGGTTATATTGGAAGGATTTGAAGAAAGCAGATTTTACAAGAGGAGTTTTATTGTGTCCAGAAACTTCGGATAGGATAGAATAAGCAGGTAGAATAGAATGAGGGATCAGTACAGGATGTTTTGGAATATGCAAAACATGTAGAAACGTTTTACAAAGAAATGTCAGGTTATGGACAGATAAGCAGAAATGAGTATGGTAAGATAGATTGTAGAAAGTTTTCAGAAGATGAGCAGGAAGCCCAGCAGAAAGAAAGGTGTTTTTAGCTAGTTTTTTGGTATAACGTAGTTAAGAGATTCAAGAAAGTAAAGCATGTAGTGAGGTATGTGTATTGCTAATGAACAATGTAATGCCTTTGTGTTGACTACAGCCCCTCCCTGTAATGGCGGCCGCACTTGCAATGTTTACAACCCCACATAGTGTGACTCTGCAGTAAATGTGGTGAGCCCTGCCCCCACCCTGAAGTTACTTCCCCCCATGTGTTCACTTTCAGGGTGTGTGATGTTACTTCCGGTCCCTCCCCATCCGGGACAGGACCTGGCCCCGCCCCTTCCTCCTCCAGCGGCCATTTTACCTCACCTGGGAGATTTGTAGCCCCGCCCCTTTCTGCCTCTGGCGGCCATTTTGCTGCACTTGGGAGGCCTATATTCCCCAATGCCACTGTATCCAGTGCTAACATCATGATTGTCTGAAGTAAGGTTTTGTTTGACCAGACTTTGTTACGCTCCAAGATCTGGCCACTTTGGATGTGTGATAAGTTCAGGGAAACAAACCTTTGTGAAGATGCAGCTTGGGACATAGTAGATGACTAAGCTGGTTTATAGTGTATGGAAGATTGGAGTTGATGCATGGGGGACAGAGGCCAGGAATACATGACAGGGGACGCTCTCTCATGTTCCCAGGGGCTCTGTTTTCCACTGCCTGCTTCTACAATGGATGCTCAGACAGATGATGTTATGGAAGGCTCCTACAGATGGAATAATTTCCCTATAGTCACCCAGCAAACTTTTTCACGCAATTTGATGAAGTAATTTTACTTTTTATGTGAAGAAAGAGGGACTGAATTGCCCAGAGTAGGATGTTAATTCATCCGTATTCTTTAGTTTTCCTTAAGTCTTTTGTATATTCTAGTGTCAGTCTACACTGAAGCTATAATTATATTCCACAGGAGAGTAAAAGTTAAACGCTGGACTTTCCCTGAAATACTATTACACTGGGTGACGTAAAATTTGACTTGTGTTGCGCCCCCTTGTGTTAAAAAATGCTAACTGCGACCTGAAGGAAAAAAAAAAAAAAATCTAAAGGATATTTTCGCTCAGACTTCGCTGCATACAATGTCACCTTGACCTACAAAGTGCTTGTTTTTGTGCCTCTTGGTTTACTAGTTTGAACGCAATTACTCTTTTCTCCATTGAGTATTCTGGTTCAAAAGGGGGGAGGCATAGGTGATCTGGGTCATAGATGATCTAGGTGTTGTAGATTAGCTATTGGGCTTTTAAAAATAAATAAATAAATGAAATAAGATAAAAAGGAAGTAAATGATTTTGTGCTACAAGATTCCGAGCCATGTGAAATAGAACATCAGCACGATTATTTAGTACTAATTCAGTAAGAAACTGCAGGTATGCAGTTACCAGAACCCCTGTTGATAATGCATATGTTGAGCTTTTTGCAGATGGTACCAGGGTGAGGATTGATGACTCCACACCGGATATGCAGTGGTCACACAACAAGATGTCCTAGAAGCAGAAGCTCTGCCTCCGCATGTCACAGTACAAGAAGCGGAATTGAAGGCCCTCACTGAGGCGAGTAGAGTGGCGAGAGGTAAGACGGCAACCCTTTACACTGACTCCTGGTATGCATTTGGCATAGCTCATGATTACGGCCCAATATGGAAGCCAGACAGTTTTTACCTTAGCAGGAAAACCAATTGAGAATGGTGCAGCGGTACAGAGTCGCATGGAGGCCCTACTTCTACCTGACAAAGTTGAGAGTTCGCACCTATTCCTACACTGGAGAGGCGAGAGACGACACCCTCGCTGACAGCATAGCAAAGGCAGCGGCCCTCAAGCCGTGGAAGAAAGAAGAAAAGATACTGACGGCATGAGTCGGTGGTAAAAACTTTGGACTTTGATATGCTAAAGACTTTTACAGTTACAAGCCAGCAAGGAAGGAAAGGATAAATGGACTAATATGGGAGCAGCAGAAACAGGACAGCGTGTGGTGAACAGTCAACAGCACTTGCCCACAACAATTCCTGTATCCCATGATGGCCCAGCTGATGGACGGAAAGACCCACCTAGTAAAGCAGCAATGACGACGACGCTTGAAAGAGGATGGGCGACTTCTGGGTTCTCTGTAGCTGCTGCATCATTTGTCCAGTTTAGCATGATCTATGCCATGGGTGAGACAGGGCAGAAGTAAATTTGCCACATCACACTTGCCTAGACCACTCTACCCATTTCAGGGATTGCAAATTGACTACGTTCAGCTCCCACTTGTTGGGAAGTATGAATACGTGCTTGTTGTTGTTGATGTCTTTGCAGGTTGGAGGCCGACCCTGTTACCAAGGCAAACAAGTAGGTAACCGCAAAGAAGCTCATGAACGAGGTAAACTGTGAATATGGGGTACCAGAAGTGATTCAGAGTCAGACAGAGGTATAAACTTCGCAGGTGAATGTAACATGTCATGTCTGCTCTGGGTGTATCCCAGGCCTTTTACATACTGTACCACCTTTAGTGTAGTGGAAAGGTGGAGAGACTTAGTGGCACGCTAAAAAGTAAGATACTTAAAAATGACGCCACTTTGGAAAGACTGCCATCCAATAGCCCTATTTAGTGTTAGATATGAACCCAGGGGGGATTATGCATTATCTCCCTACGAGATTGTTTGGGCTAGCCCCAAGGCTAGGTCGTTACCATCCTCAGTAGTTACAATTACAATCTGATGTGTTGACTAATTATGTGATTTCCGTTGTTAAAGAACTAACCAAAGCCTATGCACAGGTGTTCTCTTCCAGACTCAGAGGCAGACACTGGGACACATCTTGCAGCCTGGGGATTGGGTGTGCGTCAAGAAGTTCCTCAGGAAGCACCCTCTTGAGCCCCGATTTGATGGCCCCTACCAGGTGCTTCTGACTACTGCCACAGCTGTGAAACTAGCCGAAAGACTTACATGGATCCATGCTTCATACTGTAAGAAAGCTTCAGATCCGGGAGACCAGTCTTAGTTGTGCCAGAGACATTACTCTGGTTAGGGCTAGTGAGAGAGGAGGGTGGCAACTGGAATCCTTAGTCGGAAGAATATGAGGGTATGGTTACCTTCTAGTATAACTCGTCCAATGCTCAAGTAGCCGCATATTCCTTCGACTATTGTACTGTGGTCCCGTGTCTAGGCGCAAGATCCCACCGCAGGCCAGATTTAGCTCAGTCCAGCTGGTTATATGACTTATATACCCGGGGAATACAATATTGTATGTTCGCGCCACTGATAACGTCTGGGGAAAAGACTGCCGTTATTGGGGATTAGTGGGATGGAACACAGGAACAGACTGGTCCTACAAACCGCGAAGTGCCTTAAATAAGAAAGATAAGAGCGGGAAATCCCTAATCAGTCGTATAACCCTCCTTGAGAATAATAAGGACAGCAGGTATTGGAAGGCTGAACTTAGTATGTTGCTTGGTTTTAATGCGGTTGTTACATTAACCATGGGAGATCCAAGCCCGGGGGACGGGGGGACTTAGTCTGGGGACATACCGGTACGGGAGGACAGATCCCTTAGGGAAGTTTAAAATAAGGGATTTGGTAGATGCTCCCGAATGGAAGCGTTCACTTAGTCCCGTGCCCATAATTAACCCCCTCCGCCGTAAGATAAAGACCTTGACGAACATGATGATCATAGCCGACCCTACCTTTTGAGGACACCTTGACAGTAGCGACTGGCTACTCTGACCAGAATCTCTGGTTGGAGTTGATGAGGTACAATGCTAACAGGAGCAACAAGTCTTAACTGTTGCGTGTGCGGTAGTGGCCGACTACACTCGGGGATGGTCCCCCCAAATCTCCCTGTAGATGCTGAAGAGAGGTTTATTAGTCTCTTCACGAACATTTCCGCTAATTACACTGTCCGTGAGAAGTGGAAGAAGGAATACTCTATAACTACTTAAGTGTTTTGCACCGGAGAGAGTATTACTGACTACCCTGGAAACTACACCTGCCAGGCAATTAGGCAGGGTAGAGGGAGATTTTGGGGAACTCACCAACGGGTATTGTTCCTCCTACGGTACGATAGGAGGGGAATGGATCCAGAATCAGGTTCAGTCCTTAGGAGACGTTTACTGGCTTTGTGGAGACATGAGGTAGAGGACCCGCCTGGAGGGTAATTGGACAGGGGAGTGTGCCTTAGTAAAGCCCTTATGCTCCTCCACATCCTGTCAGACAGCATTGAGGATAATGAGGTTACCCCCAATAGATACTTTATCTCGATCCAACTCAGTCTGTGTTTTGTGGTTATCCTGTCATGTTGGTCTATCCTTGTTTTCTGCATAGGTACGGCGGTTCCTTCCAGTCTTGTCACTAGGTAGTGTAGGGTCAGGGTGAGGCGGCCTGGACGTGTCCACCTTCGGGGCTATCTCCAGGAGGGACATTGGTGTGGGTGAAGATTAGGGAGTCCCACGCCGTGCGTACCTGTGCACGCTACTAGTATTGTAACATTATGCTAGAGCGAGAAGAGAGACCCCTGGTGGTAGTTTTGATCTACACGTGTACATTGACGTCATAGGGTAGCCAAGGGGGGTACCTGACAAGTTTAAAAAACTGTATATCTGTGTTCAACACTGAGTGTTTACCTAGCCCCCTTCCACTCCCCACACAATCTATTTAAACAATGATTTGTCAACTACACAGAATTCCTTAAGGTTGTCTGCATGCTAAAGAAGACAAAGTCCACACTATGGCGGACATGAGGAAGGGTGGGTAGGGAGGCGGGAGATTCTATATAACCCAGCGAATAAGAATATATATATGTTACTGATGTAATCTGTTAAACGCCCATAAAGGGCAGGTGTTATCCTTTTCAATAAAAGGGCCTGTCTGGATGTTTCTACCAGAAGAGCCATTTTGGATATGAGACTGATCGCTTGTGTCTAATCTGCTCGATGATGTGTACACACTATACAATTAGGAAGCTACAAAATACCCCGAAACCTGCTGGAGAAAACCATAATCCAGATCAACTCCACCAGCAGAATAGGGAGTGCAGCTCTGGAGGATAATACAGGATGTAACTCAGGATCAGTACAGGATAAGTAATGTATGTACACAGTGACTCCACCAGCAGAATAGTGAGTGCAGCTCTGGAGTATAATGCAGGATAAGCACTGTATGTACACAGTGACTCCACCAGCAGAATAGTGAGTGCAGCTCTCGAGTATAATACAGGACAAGTAATGTATGTACACAGTGACTCCACCAGCAGAATAGTGAGTGCAGCTCTGCAGTATAATACAGGATGTAACTCAGGAGCAGTACAGGATAAGTCATGTATGTACACAGTGACTCGACCAGCAGAATAGTGAGTGCAGCTCTGGAGTATAATACAGGATGTAACTCAGGAGCAGTACAGGATAAGTAATGTATGTGCACAGTGACTCCACCAGCAGAATAGTGAGTGCAGCTCTGGGGTATAATACAGGATGGAACTCAGGAGCAGTACAGGATAAGTAATGTATGTACACAGTGACTCCACCAGCAGAATAGTGAGTGCAGCTCTGGAGTATAATACAGGATGTAACTCAGGATCAGTACAGGAGAACTAATGTATGTACACAGTGACTCCACCAGCAGAATAGTGAGTGCAGCTCTGGAGTATAATACAGGATCAGTACAGGAGAACTAATGTATGTACACAGTGACTCCACCAGCAGAATAGTGAGTGCAGCTCTGGAGTATAATACAGGATGTAACTCTGGATCAGTACAGGATAAGTAATGTATGTACACAGTGACTTCACCAGCAGAATAGTGAGTGCAGCTCTGGGGTATAATACAGGATGTAACTCAGGAGCAGTACAGGATAAGTAATGTATGTACACAGTGACTCCACCAGCAGAATAGTGAGCGCAGCTCTGGAGTATAATACAGGGTGTAACTCAGGAGCAGTACAGGATAAGTAATGTATGTACACAGTGACTCCACCAGCAGAATAGTGAGCGCAGCTCTGTTAACGTGAGCTTACTCTTTAATATGATAAAGTACGGTTTATGTTGCCATTTAGCAGATTACTGCATGCTAGAATGACAATGTAGACACTACTGGACTATAATGCAGAGGTGAGAGGCAACATACGTGATATCAGGTTGAAGCACTTCTTCTCATCAGCATTGGGCTTCACTTGGCAGGTGAGCAGGTTCAGTTTTGTAGGCGGCCTGTTGGACTAGAGAATGCAGATGTTATAGAAGCAGCGCCCACGTTGTCATGCCGCAGGGAGACATCAGACATACCGGTTATCAGACGGACAATAACCAGAAGGATCAGTTCTGGACCGAGTGTGTGAGCCCTGACAGGAGCGTGCGTGTCTGCTGAGAGCACAGCAGCGTATTGACGCACCTTTTGCGCCCGCAGGTTCATTTGCGCACGGTGAACAAAGATGCAGCAATTGAAATGACCGAGCAGTCTATGGAGCTCCAGACGTGTTCAGTCTTTTCTGCATCTATGGGAACGTTTGGTGCACAAATGTGCAGGACAACAGACACCATTTGTGGTGGAGATGGGAGCGCCCAGACATTGCGCCATTGCTTTTGGGGTTCGACTTTACAGCATTCATCATCAGGTAGAAATACCCCGATAACCCCCTTCTCTGATCGCCATGGCTGCCGCGGCGTCGGGTTTACAGAGAAGTCTTTGCTTACTACTTTTTCTGTAAAGTGTCTTTTTATTCCGTAACACAAGTGGCTGCATCGCTGGCTTTAGGCGCGGTTCCCATGGACGGATTCTCAGGGGAAATCTCGTGGTTATGCCACAGCAACAAACCCCGAGAGATTTCCACCGGGAAGCGCAGCTTCAAAACCCGGGGCACTTACCTGCGGGCTTTGGAGCGGCTTGCCTGCATGCTTTTCCATTGTGGCCGGAGCGCAGAGAAGAGCGCAGCCACAACGGAAAAAAACAAAAACTAGACATGCTGCGGCTTCTGCCGCCATGGATTGGCCGTCCCGTGTGGATGGGATTTTTGACAAATCTCGTCCATATGGCTGGCCAATTGCGGGACTAGCAGCCACAGGCGGATTTACCACCGCAGAGCGGTCCTGTGTGACCCCAGCCTTAATCCCCGCAGCACGGCGTCTTCTGGCAGGATGTGCTGTTTGCGGGTCATGGGACCTTCAGAGGCAAACTGAGAAGCCTAGCAATCCTGGATTAGGGGTCTACATCACTTTACAGCGTTCATCATGTGAGATAAGTAATGAAGAATCTGCCGCCCTCCAGACCGCGAGCCTCCTGCAGCGCTGATGGAAGGTGACCCGTGTAGTGACAGTCGTGGCAGCGCCAGAGCATGCAGCGTAAGGCAGGGTTCATCGGGGAGGACCCCGAGTCACCTCTAAGCCCCTTCATGGAGGAAAGGATTAAGAGGATGAAGCTGACGGATGAGAGACGTGCGGATACGTCCTGCTGTCACCCCAAGACCAAGAGAAAGGGGAACGTGGCGCCGTCAGCCACCAAAGGGCCCGGTGCCAGATCGCTGTCATCAGAGCCTGGAGGAACCAAGACAGGAGTTGCAAGCGCCATTAACCTGATGTGTCCCACAGCTCTAAAGATGAAGGAGACAGCAACCAGAACCGTCTAAAGCTCTCAATCACAGAGCGTTAGCCCATCACAAGTGACCACTCCCCCAGTGCCCACCGCCCAGGTGGCACTCCCTCATGTGCCCAATAATGCCAGCCACATAGCAGTTGGATCCATACAACTAGGGCTGCACAATCTCTGGATGCTGGGCAAGACATCTAGACCAAGTGACGCCTCGGGTGTCACTACTGCGAGAATGGGGCCCCACGTGTCACTGGTGGGAGATGGGGGCCCCGCACATAGTCAGTGGGGGAAGTAGGCCCTGCGTGTCGTTAGCGAGGGGAGGGGGGTCCCGCGTGTCACTAGCGAGGGGAGGGGGGTCCCGCGTGTCACTAGCGGGGGGGAAGGGGCCCTGCGTGTCACTAGCGGGGGGAGGGAGTGCCCTACGTGTCACTAGCAGAGAGAACACAAGCCATCACTACAACGCTGCGGCAGACAATGAGCCCGCCGTAACAACAAGGAGACAGGACCCCGCCACATGCTATCTCCATGAGCAGCTGGTAGTGAGTCTCCGCGTCCGACATGTGAGCGGCGGGCTAATTGTTGTCAGACCGCAGCGTCTGCCAGCGCCTCAGATGGCACGGAAGCCGCAGTAGATTATTTCGGTTGGCACGTCTGATACATTCAGAGGAGCAGATTGATTTGCTTTGATTCATCAGCCTAAACACGGCCGACGGGGGCGATGACAGACACCCACTAAAAAACTAAAATATCCACAAGGAGGACGTGTCTGCAAATTGTGGACGATATTAAAAAACTCACTGTTTGTAACCTATTTTTGTACTTTCACATATTTAACATCTTTCATATTTTACTGTTCATCATTTACATCTGTAATGTAGCTTCATACATTATCCTGGGTTTGTAGACTTGTCGAGCGCGGTGGGACGGGTCACGGGAGAGAAGCACAGCGAGAAAACTACCCCCCCCCCCCCCCCCCGCCTCAAGATGCCGTCCCCAGCCCCCTAGTGGGGCCCGTCTGCGGAGCCCCACACATCCTACATCTATCACCATCATGTGGTCGTGGGGGGTGACGTTACACTTCGGGGGGGTCTCACACGCTCATGCCGTGAGGCTGACCAATAACCAGCAGCTTTTGGCCTCACATTATAATCCACTGAATAAACAGGTAGAAATAATGAACGTTTATTTATATATTGTAATAATGTTAGGGGGGGAGGGGCTCGGACATGTAGAATCAGGAAGAGGTTTGTGAGGCTCCAGGTCCGCAGTGGGGCGCTCGGAGGCCCAGCACACACAGGACACCTCCTCCCCTGCTGGGTGTGGGGCAGACCATGCTGTTACATGGGGACTTACTGTGGCGTGCGATATGGTAAGGATTCCATTCTTCACCATACACTTTCTTCTTTGCCAAACTTTCCTCAGGCTAAAAAAGAAAAACACAGTCCGCTGTTATCTCCAGCCGTCCCATGGGGGCGCCATCAGCATGAACTACAGCTACAGCAACACTCTGTACAATAAGCATTTTCTATATACATGGACAAACCTCTCCAGCTATAAGGAGGACCTACCCGTCACTCTTCTTTAACAGGTAGCCTTTCTTCTCGCTGCCGTACTCCTTGTTTCCCTGCAGTTGGTGCATGCTATATCCTCCCTGCTTACTCTGCGAATCCTACAGACAGAGAGGAACCGCACTTATACACAGAAGACAAAGGAGGAGCGAGGCAGATATGTGCTACATTATACCCCGGGTATTACTACAGCTCAAGGTCCACAGGAGGCAGTATTATAGCAGTTATATTCTGGTACATAGGAGGCAGTATTATAGTAGTTATATTCTTGTACATAGGAGGCAGTATTATAGTAGTTATATTCTTGTACATAGGAGCAGTATTATAGTAGTTATATTCTTGTACATAGGGGGCAGTATTATAGTAGTTATATTCTTGTACATAGGGGGCAGTATTATAGTAGTTATATTCTTGTACATAGGGGGCAGTATTATAGTAGTTATAATCTTGTACATAGGAGGCAGTATTATAGTAGTTATATTCTTGTATATAGGGGGCAGTATTATAGTAGTTATATTCTGGTACATAGGAGGCAGTATTATAGTAGTTATAATCTTGAACATAGGAGGCAGTATTATAGTAGTTATAATCTTGTACATAGGGGGCAGTATTACAGTAGTTATATTCTTGTACATAGGGAGCAGTATTATAGTAGTTATATTCTTGTACATAGGGAGCAGTATTATAGTAGTTATATTCTTGTACATAGGGGGCAGTATTATAGTAGTTATATTCTGGTACATAGGAGCAGTATTATAGTAGTTATATTCTTGTACATAGGAGGCAGTATTATAGTAGTTATATTCTTGTATATAGGGGGCAGTATTATAGTAGTTATATTCTGGTACATAGGGGGCAGTATTATAGTAGTTATATTCTTGTACATAGGAGGCGGTATTATAGTAGTTATATTCTTGTACATAGGGGGCAGTATTATAGTAGTTATATTCTTGTACATAGGAGGCAGTATTATAGTAGTTACATTCTGGTACATAGGAGCAGTATTATAGTAGTTATATTCTTGTACATAGGAGGCAGTATTATAGTAGTTATATTCTTGTACATAGGGGGCAGTATTATAGTAGTTATATTCTTGTACATAGGGAGCAGTATTATAGTAGTTATATTCTTGTACATAGGGAGCAGTATTATAGTAGTTATATTCTTGTACATAGGGGGCAGTATTATAGTAGTTATATTCTTGTACATAGGGAGCAGTATTATAGTAGTTATATTCTTGTACATAGGGGGCAGTATTATAGTAGTTATATTCTTGTACATAGGGAGCAGTATTATAGTAGTTATATTCTTGTACATAGGGGGCAGTATTATAGTAGTTATATTCTTGTACATAGGAGGCAGTATTATAGTAGTTATATTCTTGTACATAGGAGGCAGTATTATAGTAGTTATATTCTTGTACATAGGGGGCAGTATTATAGTAGTTATATTCTGGTACATAGGGGGCAGTATTATAGTAGTTATATTCTTGTACATAGGAGGCAGTATTATAGTAGTTATATTCTTGTACATAGGGGGCAGTATTATAGTAGTTATATTCTTGTATATAGGGGGCAGTATTATAGTAGTTATATTCTTGTATATAGGGGGCAGTATTATAGTAGTTATATTCTTGTACATAGAGGGCAGTATTATAGTAGTTATATTCTTGTACATAGGGGGCAGTATTATAGCAGTTATATTCTTGTACATAGGGGGCAGTATTATAGCAGTTATATTCTGGTACATAGGAGGCAGTATTATAGTAGTTATATTCTTGTACATAGGGGGCAGTATTATAGTAGTTATATTCTTGTACATAGGAGGCAGTATTATAGTAGTTATATTCTTGGACATAGGGGGCAGTATTATAGTAGTTATATTCTTGGACATAGGAGGCAGTATTATAGTAGTTATATTCTTGTACATAGGGGGCAGTATTATAGTAGTTATATTCTTGTACATAGGGAGCAGTATTATAGTAGTTATATTCTTGTACATAGGAGCAGTATTATAGTAGTTATATTCTTGTACATAGGAGCAGTATTATAGTAGTTATATTCTTGTACATAGGGGCAGTATTATAGTAGTTATATTCTTGTACATAGGAGCAGTATTATAGTAGTTATATTCTTGTACATAGGGGCAGTATTATAGTAGTTATATTCTTGTACATATGGAGCAGTATTATAGTAGTTATATTCTTGTACATAGGAGGCAGTATTATAGTAGTTATATTCTCGTACATAGGGAGGCAGTATTATAGTAGTTATATTCTTGTACATAGGAGGCAGTATTATAGTAGTTATATTCTCGTACATAGGGAGCAGGATTATAGTAGTTATATTCTTGTACATAGGGGGCAGTATTATAGTAGTTATATTCTTGTACATAGGGGGCAGTATTATAGTAGTTATATTCTTGTACATAGGGGGCAGTATTATAGTAGTTATATTCTTGTACATAGGGGGCAGTATTATAGTAGTTATATTCTTGTACATAGGGGGCAGTATTATAGTAGTTATATTCTTGTACATAGGGGGCAGTATTAGAGTAATTATATTCTCGTACATAGGGGGCAGTATTATAGTAGTTATATTCTTGTACATAGGGGGCAGTATTATAGTAGTTATATTCTTGTACATAGGGGACAGTATTATAGTAGTTATATTCTTGTACAAAGGGGGCAGTATTATAGCAGTTATATTCTTGTACACAGGGGGCAGTATTATAGTAGTTATATTCTTGTACATCGGGAGCAGTATTATAGTAGTTATATTGTTGTACATCGGGAGCAGTATTATAGTAGTTATATTCTTGTACATAGGGGGCAGTATTATAGTAGTTATATTCTTGTACATAGGAGGCAGTATTATAGTAGTTATATTCTTGTACATAGGGGGCAGTATTATAGTAGTTATATTCTTATACATAGGGGGCAGTATTATAGTAGTTATATTCTTGTACACAGGGGGCAGTATTATAGTAGTTATATTCTTGTACATAGTGGGCAGTATTATAGTAGTTATATTCTTGTACATAGGGGGCAGTATTATAGTAGTTATATCCTTGTACATAGGGAGCAGTATTATAGCAGTTATATTCTTGTACACAGGGGGCAGTATTATAGTAGTTATATTCTTGTACACAGGGGGCAGTATTATAGTAGTTATATTCTTGTACACAGGGGGCAGTATTATAGTAGTTATATCCTTGTACATAGGAGGCAGTATTATAGTAGTTATATTCTTGTACATAGGGGGCAGTATTATAGTAGTTATATTCTTGTACATAGTGGACAGTATTATAGTAGTTATATTCTTGTACATAGGGGGCAGTATTATAGTAGTTATATTCTTGTACATAGGAGGCAGTATTATAGTAGTTATATTCTTGTACATAGGGGGCAGTATTATAGTAGTTATATTCTTGTACATAGGGGGCAGTATTATAGTAGTTATATTCTTGTACATAGGGGAGCAGTATTATACTAGTTATATTCTTGTACATAGGGGGCAGTATTATAGTAGTTATATTCTTTTACATAGAGGGCAGTATTATAGTAGTTATATTCTTGTATATAGGAGGCAGTATCATAGTAGTTATATTCTTGTACATAGGGAGCAGTATTATAGTAGTTATATTCTTGTACATAGGGGGCAGTATTATAGTAGTTATATTCTTGTACATAGGGGGCAGTATTATAGTAGTTATATCCTTGTACATAGGGAGCAGTATTATAGCAGTTATATTCTTGTACACAGGGGGCAGTATTATAGTAGTTATATTCTTGTACACAGGGGGCAGTATTATAGTAGTTATATTCTTGTACACAGGGGGCAGTATTATAGTAGTTATATCCTTGTACATAGGAGGCAGTATTATAGCAGTTATATTCTTGTACATAGGGGGCAGTATTATAGTAGTTATATTCTTGTACATAGGGGGCAGTATTATAGTAGTTATATTCTTGTACATAGGGAGCAGTATTATAGTAGTTATATTCTTGTATGTAGGGGGCAGTATTATAGTAGTTATATACTTGTACATAGGGGCAGTATTATAGTAGTTATATTCTTGTACATAGGAGGCAGTACTATAGTAGTTATATTCTTGTACATAGGAGGCAGTACTATAGTAGTTATATTCTTGTACATAGGAGGTAGTATTATAGTAGTTATATTCTTGTACATAGGGGACAGTATTATAGTAGTTATATTCTTGTACATAGGGAGCAGTATTATAGTAGTTATATTCTTGTACATAGGGGGCAGTATTATAGTAGTTATATTCTTGTACATACGGGGCAGTATTATAGTAGTTATATTCTTGTACATACGGGGCAGTATTATAGTAGTTATATTCTTGTATATAGGGGGCAGTATTATAGTAGTTATATACTTGTACATACGGGGCAGTATTATAGTAGTTATATTCTTGTACATAGGGAGCAGTATTATAGTAGTTATATTCTTGTACATAGGAGGCAGTATTATAGTAGTTATATTCCTGTACATTGGGGGCAGTATTATAGTAGTTATATTCTTGTACATAGGGGCAGTATTATAGTAGATATATTCTTGTACATAGGGGCAGTATTATAGTAGTTATATTCTTGTACATAGGAGGCAGTATTATAGTAGTTATATTCTTGTACATAGGGGCAGTATTATAGTAGTTATATTCTTGTACATAGGAGGCAGTATTATAGTAGTTATATTCTTGCAGATATGAGAAGACCAGTTGAAGTTGAAGACCAGGGATAAGTTTAAAATATAACGTCTCAATAATAAAGTCTGTCATTCGTGGCCACTAGAACACTCTCATGGGCTATCTTTCATGTTGAACTTCAGTACAAAAAAATTGATTAGATGATGGGGGAATGAATACGGCAGGAATGAGCGGTCAGACTGAAAATTGACAAAACTTACTCTCCTAGACTTCGATCGGGAAAGCAAATGAGAGACAAGGAGAAAAAAAAAAAAAAAAAAAGCAGAATACCAATTAAACATCATTAGTAAATCAATCATTGCCGCAGTGATGACATTCCGTCACTGCTGCCGGTATCAGATACATATTCTACAGTTTATCCTAACTTTATACATCCCAAATCCTATAATTCAGAACAAAACACGGTCATCTTTCTACAGTATTTCATTCATAGACTGATGTTCGTGGCGCTCCTAACAGAATGGAACCAGCACAAGGAGACATTAATAGAGGGAAATGCTGCATCAATCTGTATTTCTGAGTTTCTGGTATCTGTTCTCCCATCTATCATATCTCTGTTGTAAACCCCTATCTCGCTCAGGAGTCCGCTTACTGGCTCACCCTTTTGGTCCAGGAATTGTGTTAATTCAGAGGATGCTTGGAGATCCAATTATTGCTGAGTTACGAATGCAGCTCTGAAGTATGAAAAAAAGGAATTCTCGCATCGGGGGAAGCTATTCAGGTGTATGGCAGCTTTTCCATTTTTCGGGCTGCAGAACAAATGTTTATCACTGGTGGAAGTTTCCTTTGCTTCATGGTCAACAACATTACAATGCGGCTCTGATAACTATTGCTTCATACAGACTGCAGCCCGTTCAGAGTATAAAAGCACATAAACATCATCCCACAATCAGGTACTGTTATTGTGACACTGCGTATATCCCTGTAGGAGACGGTTGTCGCAGACCTGATGGGTCCTGTACAGCGCAGGCAGCAATGGGAAGAGGAATATGAAGGGTATAGAAAAATGTGCCTCCTGCCAGCAACCAGGAGCAACAACTCCCCAACTTACACAACAGCGCCGCAGCTTGCACTGCAGCCTCCACTGCAGCCTCTACCGCACCCTCCACCATAGCGTCTACCGCAGCCTCTACCGCACCCTCCACCATAGCTTCCACCACAGCTTCCACCACAGCCTGCACCGCAACTCCCAACGCAGCTTTCACCACACCCTCCACCGTAGCTTCTACCGCAGCCTATACTGCAGCCTCTACCGCACCCTCCACCACAGCCTCCACCGCAACTTCCAATGCAGCTTCCACCACACCCTCCACCGCAGCCTCTACCGCACCCTCCACCATAGCTTCTACCACAGCTTCCACCACAGCTTCCACCACACCCTCCACCACACCCTCCACCGTAGCTTCTAGCACAGCCTCCACCGCAACTTCCAACGCAGCTCCACCACAGCCTCCACCGCAGCCTCCACCACACCCTCCACCGCAGCCTCCACCGTAGCCTCTACTGCAGCTTCCACCACAGCCTCCACCGTAGCTTCTACCGCAGCTTCCACCGTAGCTTCCACCGCAGCCTCCACCGTAGCTTCTACCGCAGCCTCTACTGCAGCTTCATCACAGCCTCTACGGCACCCTCCACCGAAGCTTCTACCGCAGCTTCCACCGCAACTTCCACCGCAGCCTCCACCGTAGCTTCTTCCGCAGCCTCTACTGCAGCTTCCACCACACCCTCCACCGTAGCTTCTTCCGCAGCCTCTACTGCAGCTTCCACCGCAGCCTCCACCACAGTCTCCACCGTAGCTTCTACTGCAGCTTCCATCACAGCCTCTACGGCACCCTCCACCATAGCTTCTACCGCAACTTCCAACGCAGCCTCCACCACACCCACCGTAGCTTCTACCGCAGCCTCTACTGCAGCTTCCACCGCAGCCTCCACCACACCCTCCACCGTAGCTTCCACCGCAGCCTCCACCACACCCTCCACCGTAGCTTCTACCGCAACTTCCAACGCAGCCTCCACCACACCCACCGTAGCTTCTACCGCAGCCTCTACCGCACCCTCCACCGTAGCTTCTACCGCAGCTTCCAACACAACTTCCACCACAGCCTCCACCGTAGCTTCCAACGCAGCCTCCACCGTAGCTTCCAACGCAGCCTCCACCGTAGCTTCCAACGCAGCCTCCACCAAGCCCTGCTCTTTTGTTTCCTAGTAAACAGAGCGGTTTTCCCAGTGTGAACCAATCACAGAGCAGTCCGTATTATGTAAAGTCACACAGCCGTTTCTGAGATGTTCTATTCGATCTTTCACATCTGTCCACATACAACGAAGTTCCTTTCATCTGCCATCTGACAATCCAGAAAGTCACCTCACTTTACCCCATAAATGACCAGACACTACTTCGCTATATTGCACACATGCGGTTTAATGGCCCAAACGTTATTTGTCATACTCCCAAAATAATTTCTGCATTTTTTAATAAAGACACCTTGGGCCGTTTTTAAACTTTGTTTTAATAAAAATGTGCTTTTTTTTTCTTAAGTTTTATTAGAAAAGGTGTTTAAGAACAAAAATGCAAAAAAGCATAAACTATTCACAACTCTTTAAGGTGTACTGAAACTTTCATGATAAGCTGCCGTTTGTGTACATGAGGAATAGCCCTATATGTAGCCATTATCTGACTTGTATCCTGCATTTATCACCAAGTTTTCCCCTCTGTTGGCTCCAACTGTACGACTCAGTTTTCTCTAAGCTAGTGGGTGTAGACTGCTGCTATGATGTCTCCATACACTGTACACATAGGAGAGCAGGATCTCCTCTCTATCTCTGAGCTGGTGGGTGTAGACTGCTGCTATGATGTCTCCATACACTGCACACATAGGAGAGCAGGATCTCTTCTCTCTCTGAGCTGGTGGGTGTAGACTGCTGCTATGATATCTCCATACACTGTACACATAGGAGAGCAGGATCTCTTCTCTATCTCTGAGCTGGTGGGTGTAGACTGCTGCTATGATATCTCCATACACTGTACACATAGGAGAGCAGGATCTCTTCTCTATCTCTGAGCTGGTGGGTGTAGACTGCTGCTATGATATCTCCATACACTGTACATAGGAGAGCAGGATCTCTTCTCTATATCTGAGCTGGTGGGTGTAGACTGCTGCTATGATATCTCCATACACTGTACACATAGGAGAGCAGGATCTCTTCTCTATCTCTGAGCTGGTGGGTGTAGACTGCTGCTATGATGTCTCCATACACTGTACATATAGGAGAGCAGGATCTCTTCTCTATCTCTGAGCTGGTGGGTGTAGACTGCTGCTATGATGTCTCCATACACAGTACACACAGGAGAGCGGGATCTCTTCTCTCTCTGAGCTGGTGGGTGTAGACTGCTGCTATGATGTCTCCATACACTGTACACATAGGAGAGCAGGATCTCTTCTCTATATCTGAGCTGGTGGGTGTAGACTACTGCTATGATGTCTCCATACACTGTACACATAGGAGAGCAGGATCTCTTCTCTATATCTGAGCTGGTGGGTGTAGACTGCTGCTATGTTATCTCCATACACAGTGTGGGAGATATCCTATATGTTCACCATTTTGTATGTATTTTCTGTTGTCAACTGTGTATATACTGTATTTTGTCTATAATGGTCTGAACCTCTGGAGGAAGGGAACATCACCTCCCCCCCACCTCCACAAGAATTGGAGGAGCTCAAGAACTGGTAAAACCAGTTCTAACTGGCCAAACCTTTTTAGGAGTGCTTTGTCTTGGACAGCAGAGAGGAGAAACAGGATGTTCTTCTCATGAGACCAAATTCAAGAATGAACTGAGCGTGCTCACTGAAGTTCCTCCCAGATGGATGACATCACAAGCTACCTCACAAATACCTCCCTCTGAGAAATGGCCTATCAGCTCACTGTAACTGCTAAATTGCCTGACTTCCTGTGTTGAAACTTATTTAAGTTTTACGCGCGCATAATAAAGGGAGACTCTTTTGGGAACACATGATGTAGGCTTGTGGTCTTTGAAGGCTCTCCAGGCCTGTACACATATTATTTAATTTGGAACACACGGTATATCTATAATAGCGAATTTTGCGCTAACAAATTTGGAGGCACTGCTGAGATAATGAAGATACAGAGAAATGAAGATATTTCATCGTTATCCGGACACAAGGGGACTTCGAAGCAGAGACGGACAGATAATGAGCTCAAACAAGGTAATAAGTTATTCTTGTACCTGTCCCATCTCTCCCTCTCTGCTATGATCCGCCCCAGGCCGGGTGAGTTGAAATATGATAAGTCTGTATCAAAAGAACAATCAAGTAGATATACTGTGTGGTTTTAATGTTGTCTGTGAAGTAATGTCCTGACTTGTAAGAAGGTGTGAGCTATGGGGTTTTATATTCTCTGTAGAAGTGAATGGTGTGAACAGACAGTGCAGGTTAATAAGGAACAAAGAATGTGAAGTATAACTTGTTAAAAGAAAGCAAAAAGGAAAGTTGATGTAAGCAATTTTAGCTGAAGGTTATAGTAGTGAGTAAAGTTGCTGAGAGTGTCCATGCAGTGAGTTTCCATTGTTCAACATGTGGCTGAAGAGGTCTCCCTTTGTTATGTGGGGGGAGGGGTGCACATGGAATGCTTGTATTTGCCATGTTGGCATACATCAACTCAAGGGAATTTGGGCTTGGAGTAAGATGTGGGCGCGCCAGAGAAGTCTCCTCTGATTATGGCAGGCCAAGCAGGCTGTTGAGGTTCCACAATGTGGTGCCAAAAAGTACAGATCTGCGCCATGAGGTGCGGGAGTAGAGAATCTCAATTAATTAAGGATTTTTCCAATTACGACAAGATGGGCAGGGACGAAATTGTAAGTGCTTATTAGTGAGGTAAGCCAGACCTGTGTCGTGAGCTGTGGGAAAAATCATGTATGACTCGCAAGCAAATTCAATGAGATGATGTTTGTAAACATAACTGGACACACAAAAATGGGAAAGGAAAAAGCAAGTCAATGAGTTAAGGAAAGGGAGAAGGTTTAACAATGAACGGTGATAATGGCTGCTATCTGGAGTGGTGAATATAAGTATGTGGGTGGAAATGGGCATAAGTTGTATTGTGTTTGTCATTGGATAGCCTATTCTGAGCAAAATATGTAAAAACCGCGGTACATAAGAGTTTTCTTATATATATATATATATATATATATATATATATATATATATATATATATATATACACTTTGTTCAATATGGGAAGTTCTATGTACAGTAAATACAATCCCAGTTTCTACTTCACATGAGATACTTATCAGTCTGCGTATGAGTGAATTAAAACCCCAGTGAGTGTGAATTTGTGGGTATAAATGAAGGGCCCGTATGAGAGTTAGATTGTGTTATATGGTATATACTGTTCGGAGGCTAGAAATGAAATGAGGCAAGAAAGACCAAACGCTGAGCCAGACCACAGGGGGTGGAGCTAGGTGATGTAAGGAGATGGGAGGGAAGAACAATAGGAAGAGGTCTTGCTCCACCCTCAACACAGATCAGCCTAGGAGAGAAGAGTGTCTCCATTTAAGTGGATGTTGATATATATATGTATATTGTGGTAATGTATAGAGGGAAGGTCACTCTTAGACTCCATGTTAAGTCTCTCACTTGAACAAATGTAGGTGGCCAAAGGAGGGGCATCTAATTTTATTTCTGAGGGTAGTTGTGTGAGATAATAGTCCAGGGTTACCACAGTATATTTATATATATATATATATATATATATATATATATATATATATATATATATATATATATACATATATATATATATATATATATATACACATACAGGTTCTTGGAGTATGTGGAGAATTTAAAAATTGAGTTGTATTTATTTTGAAGATCATTGAATTAAGATACTAAAATGAGATAGTTGTGTACTTGAGACACCTGATAAGTACTTTAGTCAAATTAATAACAAAAGTTCTATTTTATAATGTATCTCATTTTCAATTAACAACAGTATTTTACATGAAAATAGTTACATTTGAAAAATAAGTAGATTTTTGATGCCAGTAATTGAGTTTATCCCGAATGGTATTAGGGATACGAGTCCCTTAGTAAACCAGTAGTTAACCATCATTGGTGCAGTTGTTATGGTTGCAGATTGTAATAACAATATTTCCTCTCCTGTTTGCTGTATGTTTTCCTGCAGGTACCAGAGATGGTGTGGGGCCCCTTAATGTCATGCTTCCTCAAGGGGTCATAAAATACTGTATAGAGTGCAAAATAAAACATCTTTCAGTTTCCAGACTAGCTAAGTATGAGACTGCCCTGCTAGCACCCTCACATATCGCAATCAAGAGAGGTATAGTTCCAAATGCCATTTCATAGCTTTTACTGAATTTAGAAGGTTGAGAGGAGGGGCAGCAGGTGCAGACCATGACATTAAATAGCAGGCACATGGTTGTATGATTGTCGGAAGATTAATGAAAACAGAAAACTAGGGGTCCTAACAATAATGTTGTAACTGCCATGATTAATGTAAATCTTGAGTTTTACCCATAGATGGTTCCAAATATCGACGAAATGGACAAGTAAAACAGGCTATGCAGTGGTAACCGACAGAAAGAGGTAATTATACAAAAACCACTCTTTCCCTCCTGAGACACTCAAACTCAGGAAATAGAGGTGATGGCGCTCACTGAAATATGTAAGCTGGCTGCAGGTAAGACTGTTTGTGTCTGCACCGACTTAAGGTACACATTGGGAATCGTACTCGATTTCACATCCTTATGAGGCACAGTGGACGTTTCATGGGGTCCTTGAGTAAGCCAATCCAGAACGCAGAAGCAGTGTCTTTGTTCTACAAGTTTTTAGCTCTTTCCGCACAGGTGACTTATCATCAAGTCCAGGCTTATGCCACAGAGACAACTACTGAGGCTGGAAGGAACCAGAGAGCAGGCACCGCAGTAGCCTGACTTCCCTTGAATGAGGTAACGGCTGGTAACCTGCTTGCACCTGAAACAGGTGTAGATATTTCTCTGTTGCTTGAATTACAGGAACAGGCCTCAAAAGAAGAAAAAGGAGGAGTGGAAAAGCGAGCAGAATGCTACTGGGGTCTGGCAGAAAGGTAAATGCCTGTGCCTCCCCTGCACGCTGTACTCCATGATGTCACACCTGATCCCTGATCTAACCCATTCATCCAAGGAGGTAATGTGTGGTATGGTGTCTTCTGCTTGGCTTACCCCAGGCTTCAACACTGCTGCAATAGGGTTTGTACAGGGGTGCATGATATGCGCCCGTTACAATCCAGGCCAATTGGTCAAGGTACCTTCTCGGTGCGAGCCAGACTATCTGTATCAGTGACTGCAGAATGATAGCATACAGCTATCACAGGTAGGTGTTTGGAGTTGTTGGTTTGCATAGACCTCTTTTCATGTTATTTGGAGGCGTGGCTTGAGAAATAAAAATAAATAAAATAAAAATAATTTTTAACACTAAAAATATGACCTAAAAATATGTTTTATGAAAGTAATTTTGAATATTTGGGTACACCAGAAGTAATAATAAATAATAAAGGTAAACATTTTATTAGTCATCTACTTGGTTAGAACCACGCCTAAATATAAGACTAAGTTGAGGCCCTATGAAGGCTTTGTTTGGTAATGCTGCTGTAATAGGCCTATGCCTATTCCAGGCCAAAAAGGAGGGCCTTACCTCCCATGTGAGTGCCTTACATCAGGAGTTATATCATCTGTCACTCATAAATGTGTATTCTCCGTGTTTCCAGATCAAAATGCAAAGAATCCTTTCAAGTGCTGTTAACCACTACGGTCTCAGTGAAACTTCAAGAAAAGCTAATTTGGGTTCATGTCAGACATTGAATAAAGATAATCAAGGAAGGAGACAAATGTGGCCCATAATCCTTTGTTATATGTAGGACCCCTGCGGTCATTGGGCTGTCATTTCTCTTCTTCCTCATAAGGGATGTGGTAAATACGTAACTACTGATGTAGAGGATCATGACAAATCTAGGAATGGGATGTGGTAAATATGTAACTACTGATGAAGAGGATTATGACAAATCTAGGAATGTTGCGTTATAAAATTTGCTTAACTTGATTGATTTGCAATGTTTGATATTATATTGTTTGTTTACATAGTAAGAATTCTTGAGTTATATGTCTACTGTATGTAGAAGGTATTTGTGCCGTAATGTAGGAAGATTAGGAATATTAAAAATATTCATATGCTACAGCAGAAAACTTATCAGGTCTCTCTGGGCAGAGATTGTTGGATGGATAAATTTAAACTACAGATTTTTGTTTTGAAGGGGTGAAGAAAAGCACACAAGGCCCCAGATTGGGATTTTGTTTTTGTTTTGTTTGATTTGCCATGGACTGATTTATTCTGCATCAAGTTTATTTGGGACTGAGAACATTTATGAACTGAGTTATTTCCACCCGGACATTGGGACTTTCTAAGTGTGATTTGAAATTTCATCTTCTCTAAGTGCATGCTGCACCTATCCACACGCTATGACTATTCAACTGAGCCTGAAGAACTGACACGTGTGCCCGACTGCTGTTAAATTGCCACTGGGGTGATCCTCATACTCTGCACAATAACCGCCAGCAGATGACGTCAAAGGAGGGCGAAGCATCACAGCTCCTCCCTGAAGACCTTGGGCAACAAAATGCTGTACAGAGGCAGCTGCACCATTGGAATAAAGGGGCTCTATAGTCAGCTGTGGATACTTCTGGATATGGAGAATGGAGAAGATTGTTTGATACCAATGTAATGGGCGGGACAGATTCCTACTTAGGGTCTGTTCTTTGGCTAACCAGGGAATGCAGTGAGGGCATAATAATCCCCCTGCTTCCCTGCATCGGAGATCCTATAGGTTTAGGGTCCAAGGAAGATCAAGAGAAGAAGAAACAATTTTACAGGAAGAGACATTTGTATTCAACATCTAACGGTTCTTGATTTTTTTTGTTTTCGTTATTTTCTCGAGCCCAGATTTGACAAGATTGGTTTTATGTTGATAGCAAATGGATATATATATATATATAGGGAACAGGTATTTGGTTTATGTAATATATTTCAGAAGTTGATTAATAGAACTTGAAGATCAGACCATTATATGGCAAAGTACATAATCCAACCCTAAATTGTATGCTAATTTTATGTATCTTGATGAAATCGTTGTATGATGGCTACAAATAGCCAAAGGGTGGATTGTGGTGCAAATATAATTGGCTATTTGTAGCCCTCCATTTTGTCCTTCATCCTCCATTTTGTATTTTCTTTTATTCTCCATTCTGCATTTTACATACGAATAGCTATGAACATTCATGTGGCCTTCAAACCTGTTTGGTGTAGGAAGCTTTTATGTAACTGTGAAATGTGACAGAACAATGCTAACTGCATTAACTACAGTTCCATTTGTATAGGTTTGTTTGAACTCTGTCCATATACATTGTATGGCCAGGAATCTGTTGTCTTGTTAATCCTGTGATACCATCAGCATTGTCTAGGAAATTGAGTTGCTGATTCTGAACCTTTGATCAATGAAACTGGCTCCTTCAGATGGTGGGGGGTCTCAGACTGATAACATCTTGGTTTACAAAGCTTGGGTATGACTAAGCAAGTTTTAGTGTATAAAATAGGACAAAAAAATGTCAATAGATACAATAAGGTAGCAGTAAGTGTACCAATGTTTCAGCCATATTGTGTAATCAGACCAATGTTAATATGTAACAAACAATATAACCTGAGATCACACTTGGAAAGCCAGTCACATTCAACATGTTGTATGTCATCTAAACTATGAACAAGGTGGCTTATGCAGAAAACGTGAAATAAAGATCAATCTTTCAGGAGCCATCTACCTAGAATACCGTTGGGAAACTGTAAAGTGTTGTGTGGTATTTTCCTTATCCTGGATATCACCCAGCAGCAGGAAGGGATAATGTAGGTGGTAGGGAAAGGGCCCAGGCGTGTGGTGTCACCCTTGCGGGAGGCAGCCTCATGGCGGAGGTGACAGCTAGGGTCCCCTGTAGGCGGTAGGGAAAGGCCCGAGAACACAAATAGGAAGGAAAAACTATCCAGGAGAATGAAAATACGCACAACAAAGGAGGGAATTGTGGGAGATATCCTATATGTTCACCATTTTGTATGTATTTTCACTTGTCAACTGTGTATATACTGTATTTTGTCTATAATGGTCTGAACCTCTGGAGGAAGGGAACATCACCTCCCCCCCACCTCCACAAGAATTGGAGGAGCTCAAGAACTGGTAAAACCAGTTCTAACTGGCCAAACCTTTTTAGGAGTGCTTTGTCTTGGACAGCAGAGAGGAGAAACAGGATGTTCTTCTCATGAGACCAAATTCAAGAATGAACTGAGCGTGCTCACTGAAGTTCCTCCCAGATGGATGACATCACAAGCTACCTCACAAATACCTCCCTCTGAGAAATGGCCTATCAGCTCACTGTAACTGCTAAATTGCCTGACTTCCTGTGTTGAAACTTATTTAAGTTTTACGCGCGCATAATAAAGGGAGACTCTTTTGGGAACACATGATGTAGGCTTGTGGTCTTTGAAGGCTCTCCAGGCCTGTACACATATTTAATTTGGAACACACGGTATATCTATAATAGCGAATTTTGCGCTAACAACAGTATACATAGGAGAGCAGGATCTCTTCTCTATCTCTGAGCTAGTGGGTGTAGATTGCTACTATGATGTCTCCATACACTGTACACATAGGAGAGCAGGATCTCTTCTCTATCTCTGAGCTGGTGGGTGTAGACTGCTGCTATGATGTCTCCATACACTGTACACATAGGAGAGCAGGATCTCTTCTCTATATCTGAGCTGGTGGGTGTAGACTGCTGCTATGATATCTCCATACACAGTATACATAGGAGAGCAGGATCTCTTCTCTATCTCTGAGCTAGTGGGTGTAGATTGCTACTATGATGTCTCCATACACTGTACACATAGGAGAGCAGGATCTCTTCTCCATCTCTGAGCTGGTGGGTGTAGACTGCTGCTATGATGTCTCCATACACTGTACACATAGGAAAGCAGGATCTCTTCTCTATCTCTGAGCTGGTGGGTGTAGAGTGCTACTATGATGTCTCCATACACTGTACACATAGAGAAGAGATCCTGCTCTCCTATCTCTGAGCTGGTGGATGTAGACTGCTGCTATGATGTCTCCATACACTGTACACATAGGAGAGCAGGATCTCTTCTCTATCTCTGAGCTGGTGGGTGCAGACTGCTGCTATGATGTCTCCATACACTGTGTACATAGGAGAGCAGGATCTCATTTTCTATCTCTGAGCTGGTGGGTGTAGACTGCTGCTATGATGTCTCCATACACTGCGTACATAGGAGAGCAGGATCTCTTCTCTATCTCTGAGCTGGTGGGTGTAGACTGCTGCTATGATGCCTCCACACACTGTACACATAGGAGAGCAGGATCTCTTCTCCATCTCTGAACTGGTGGGTGTAGACTGCTGCTATGATGTCACCATACACTGTACACATAGGAGAGCAGGATCTATTCTCTATCTCTGAGCTGGTGGGTGTAGACTGCTGCTATGATGTCACCATACACTATATACATAGGAGAGCAGGATCTCTATCTCTGAGCTGGTGGGTGTAGACGGCTGCTGTAATATCTCCATACACTGTACACATAGGAGAGCAGGATCTCTTCTCTATCTCTGAGCTGATGGGTGTAGACTGCTGCTATGATGTCTCCATACACTGTACACATAGGAGAGCAGGATCTCTTCTCTATCTCTGAGCTGGTGGGTGTAGACTGCTGCTATGATGTCTCCATACACTGTACACATAGAGAAAAGATCCTGCTCTCCTATCTCTGAGCTGGTGGGTGTAGACTGCTGCTATGATGTCTCCATACACTGTACACATAGGCGAGCAGGATCTCATCTATATCTCTGAGCTGGTGGGTGTAGACTGCTACTAGGATGTCTCCATACACTGTACACATAGGAGAGCAGGACCTGTTCTCTATATCCGAGCTGGTGGGTGTAGACGGCTGCTATGATGTCACCATACACTGTACACATAGATGAGCAGGATCCCTATCTCTGAGCTGGTGGGTGTAGACTGCTGCTGTGATATCTCCATACACTGTACACATAGGGGAGCAGGATCTCTTCTCTCTCTGAGCTGGTGGGTGTAGACTGCTGCTATGATGTCCCCATACACTGTACACATAGGAGAGCAAGATCTCTTCTCTATCTCTGAGCTGGTGGGCGTAGACTGCTGCTATGATGTCTCCATACATCGTACACATAGGAGAGCAGGATCTCTTCTCCATCTCTGAGCTGATGGGTGTAGACTGCTGCTGTGATGTCACCATACACTGTACACATAGGCGAGCAGGATCACTTATCTTTATCTCTGAGCTGATGGGTGTAGACTGCTGCTATGATGTCTCCATACACTGTACATATAGGAGAGCAGGATCTCTTCTCTATCTCTGAGCTGGTGGGTGTAGACTGCTGCTATGATGTCTCCATACACTGTACATATAGGAGAGCAGGATCTCTTCTCTATCTCTGAGCTGGTGGGTGTAGACTGCTGCTATGATATCTCCATACACTGTACACATAGGAGAGCAGGATCTCTTCACTATCTCTGAGCTGGTAGGTGTAGACTGCTGCTATGATGTCTCCATACACTGTACACATAGGAGAGCAGGATCTCTTCTCTATCTCTGAGCTGGTGGGTGTAGACTGCTGCTATGATGTCTCCATACACTGTACACATAGGAGAGCAGGATCTCTTCACTATCTCTGAGCTGGTGGGTGTAGACTGCTGCTATGATGTCTCCATACACTGTACACATAGGAGAGCAGGATCTCTTCTCTATCTCTGAACTGGTGGGTGTAGACTGCTGCTATGATGTCTCCATACACTGTACACATAGGGGAGCAGGATCTCTTCTCTCTCTCTGAGCTGGTGAGTGTAGACTGCTGCTATGATGTCTCCATACACTGTACACATAGGAGAGCAGGATCTCTTCACTATCTCTGAGCTGGTGGGTGTAGACTGCTGCTATGATGTCTCCATACACTGTACACATAGGAGAGCAGGATCTCTTCTCTATCTCTGAACTGGTGGGTGTAGACTGCTGCTCTGATGCCTCCATACACTGTACACATAGGAGAGCAGGATCTCTTCTCTATATCTGAGCTGGTGGGTGTAGACTGCTGCTATGATGTCTCCATACACTGCACACATAGGAGAGCGGGATCTCTTCTATCTCTGAACTGGTGGGTGTAGACTGCTGCTATGATGCCTCCACACACTGTACACATAGGAGAGCAGGATCTCTTCTCCATCTCTGAACTGGTGGGTGTAGACTGCTGCTATGATGTCACCATACACTGTACACATAGGAGAGCAGGATCTATTCTCTATCTCTGAGCTGGTGGGTGTAGACTGCTGCTATGATGTCACCATACACTATATACATAGGAGAGCAGGATCTCTATCTCTGAGCTGGTGGGTGTAGACTGCTGCTGTAATATCTCCATACACTGTACACATAGGAGAGCAGGATCTCTTCTCCATCTCTGAGCTGGTGGGTGTAGACTGCTGCTATGATGTCTCCATACACTGCACACATAGGAGAGCGGGATCTCTTCTATCTCTGAACTGGTGGGTGTAGACTGCTGCTATGATGTCACCATACACTGTACACATAGGAGAGCAGGATTTCTTCATCTCTGAGCTGGTGTATATAGACCGCTGCTATGATGTCTCCATACACTGTACACATAGGAGAGCAGGATCTCTTCTCTATCTCTGAGCTGGTGTATATAGACCGCTGCTATGATGTCTCCATACACTGTACACATAGGCGAGCAGGATCTCTTCTCTATCTCTGAGCTGATGGGTGTAGACTGCTGCTATGATGTCACCATACACTGTACATATAGGGGAGCAGGATCTCTTCTCTCTATCTCTGAGCTGGTGGGTGTAGACTGCTGCTATGATGTCTCCATACACTGTACACATAGGAGAGCAGGATCTCTTCTCTATCTCTGAGCTGGTGGGTGTAGACTGCTGCTATGATGTCTCCATACACTGTACACATAGGCGAGCAGGATCTCTTCTATCTCTGAGCTGGTGGGTATAGACTGCTGCTATGATGTCTCCATACACTGTACACATAGGAGAGCAGGATCTCTTCTCTATCTCTGAGCTGGTGGGTGTAGACTGCTGCTATGATGTCTCCATACACTGTACACATAGGAGAGCAGGATCTCTTCTCTATCTCTCTGAGCTGGTGGGTGTAGACGGCAACTATAAGGTCTCCACACACTGTACACCTAGGGGAGCAGGTTATCTTCTCCATCTCTGAGCTGTTGGGTGTAGACTGTTGATATGTCGTCTGCATACACTGAATCTAAAAAGATCTCCTGCTCCCCTTTATCAGTAGCGCACTGTCATAAGTTACAGCATCATGGAGGACATTATACAGTAGCTGACTGTTTTGATTGGCCTGAGATCGTTCTGGAAATGTAAAAAAATCCAGCATCTGGGCTTTTGATTGGTTCAACTGCTCCATTTTTAACGAAAATCAACCTTTTTAGATGCTTTTTAGCTGCCCTTTTTTGGAGTCTATCCTCTCTGCTATACTGTTAGTTCCTGTCTGTATCATGTGCTGCACAGAATACCTACTGCAGACCAGAGCTGTCACATGCACAGTAGTCACTGATACAGGGAGACATCAACATAGGGGGTCATCAGAACATGAAGAGAAGTTGCGAGTGGAGTATTCCCAGCAGACGATATCTAATATGAAAAAGCCTACACTGTCTGCCTCTCTGTCTGTCTTTTTCTTTCCCCGCCTGTCTCTTGTATTGTCTCTCTCTCTCTCTCTTTCTTTCTATCTAGCTTATTTTTATTTCCTCCACAAGATACAGAAGTCACTTGCTAAAGCGGCGGGGAGGCCAATCACTGTTGGTATAGGCTCCCTGACAGGTTATCTGTCTGAATAGACAACTACAGAGATCGCTAACCAATCTCCCGGCGGATCTGACAGATACTTCCCATCTTTTAGCTTTCCTCCAATCACTTACATACGTTTGGGTAAGTCTAGACGTGAGCGCCTTAGGCCGCCTGCACACAGGCGGAAATCCCGCGGCGGTATTTCCCGCGGGATTTCCGCCACTGAAAGTTTGCATAGGAGTCCATTACGATACGCACTCCTATGTAGACGGCCGCGGTTTGGCCGCACGAGAATCTCACGTGGCAAACAAACCGCGGCATGTCCTATTTTTGTGCGGGGCATGCACTCACCCGGACGCCGGCTCCGGTGTGCGCATGCGCCGGCTGCGCGGCAGCCGGCCCATGAAAGAGCCGGGGCCGCCAGGCGCAGGTGAGTACGCGCTTGTCACTGCAGGCTCTCGGGTCGGGTCCCGCGGCGAGAATTCTCGCTGCCGGATCCGACCCGCTTGTCTGCAGGCGGCCTTATACTCAAGTATCCCACATACTCAGGGCGTTAAAGCTGTACAATATTTTGTACAACAGGATATACACATGCCCGCAAATCAGAAACAATGTATCCTAGATGGTTTACACTTCATTCTTTACAATAACTATTTTAAATACAATAATCAACTTTATATGCAAATGAGGGGTACCGCTATGGGGACAAAATGTGCCCCACTTTATGCCAATCTATATATGGGAGCATACGAGGAAAAGCTCCAGGACCCCCGTATTCGTTTTCATTGACGACATCATCCTTATATGGGATGGGCCAATAGAGGGAGCCAAAGCCTACATACAGACTCGGAATTTAAATACATGGGGTATAGATCCAATACAAATCCCCTTCCTGGACTTAGACATCTACATCCAAGAAGGCACCATTCATACACAAACCCATTTTAAAAAGATTTGATGCAAATAGTTTTCTGGACTTCCGAAGTAATCACGCTAAGAAGTGGAAAGTAAATGTCCCTTATGGGCAACTTAAGTGCATCAGACGAGACTGTCCTACAATGACCAGCTATGAGGAACAAGATCCTACAACAGAGACTTAGAAGCAGAAAATACCCGGAGGGACGAATGCAGACATCATATGACAAAGTGAGGAAGAAGAAAGCCAGAGCAACACTTGGCCAAGTCGAAACAAAAAGAGCTCAGCTTTATCACAAGATACAAGTCTAGACTAAAGAGCTGAACGATATAAGGAACCGGTGGGACATCCTGAACATTGTCCTTGGGAGCAGCAGAACCCTAGGGGATATATTGGCCCCCGCATACCCACACAAACCGGTAGAGATACTATTAAACACCAACCGTTATTTTGCACCATAGGGGCCTACACATCTGTCATAGGAGGAAAGTGGTGGAAATGGACCCAAACAACACAGCATATCAAACACATCGGAGCGTCCAGTCTACATGACGGAGTGTCCAGGCCAATTACGCTATATAGGACGGACTATCAATTCCCTTCGAAGTCGCTTGAACCTTCACAGGCACAACATATAGCGAGGCTCCCTGAAGCACAGTGTATCGGTTACATCATAACTCCGACCCTGCAGGCATCATAGTTACCCCAATGGACCAACCCCCGAGGGGCGCTCACCGGACTGGGAGCATAGGACATGTTTGAGATGTTCATACACTGAGCCCTGCGGTCTTACGGAGCTTCTTGTAACCCAACTTGTTTCTAATCCTTCTACCGATCTGTTTACTGCGTTCTGCAGGCTTCACCCGTGACACATACATGTATCATTGTACATAGTATCTAGGCGGTGAAGCGTCGGCCATGTGCCACAGTCTAATCTCTGCACATGAAGATCAGATGTTGTCGTCCTTTTATTCTCGCATACATAATAATAATATAATAATCATCCTTATTTGTATGGCGCCAACTTATTCCGCAGCGCCTTCAGGCCTGGATAAAGGCAAACACAACAATTACAATGTGAGGTACATTGGGTTAGACACAAATGGGTTGGGGGAGGTACAGGAGGGGCAGGGGGGGGACACAGGCAATAGGGGATTTTATGTACAGAAGGCAGACAGGGCGGGGCACCATAGGGAGGGGCGGGGGACTCGGTCAGGGGATTTGGTATGCCTCCCTGAAGAGGTGCATCCATATAGATTGGATTTTTCTAATTGCTTTAGGTGACATTTTAATCTGACCCGGGTCTGTCTCACACGTTTCACTTTTTGCAATATTGTGGGACGCCATGAAATATCCCATATGTTGCGGTCATGTGATTATAAGCGCGGCGTTACTATGGAGCACACGTTGCGCTCCACGCGCCATGATCATGTGACCAGAATACACGTCATCGGGATGGCCTCTCTGTAGTCTGTGTGTGTCACAATCACGTGACAACAGGCGGGGTCTCCACCTGAGACAGGTAACCAGGCGTCACGTATATTTATAGGATCCATTGAGAAAGGCTGCATATTGTAAAGCCGAAACGCGTGGCATGGTCAATAAACAGTCGGTTTACATTAGCGAACCTCTTCACGCCATCTGGGACCAGATTAACCCTCTACATTCCCATAACATTCCATTTTCACCTATTTTGCAATTGAGCGCTGGTTACTTTTTTGGCCTAATTGCTTATTTTCTCTGTCCGTCCCGGTCCGTCCGTCCGTCCCGGTCCGTCCGTCCGTCCCGGTCCGTCCGTCCGTCCGTCCCGGTCCGTCCGTCCGTCCGTCCCGGTCCGTCCGTCCCGGTCCGTCCGTCCGTCCGTCCGTCCCGGTCCGTCCGTCCGTCCCCGTCCGTCCGTCCGTCCCCGTCCGTCCGTCCCCGTCCGTCCCCGTCCGTCCGTCCCCGTCCGTCCGTCCGTCCCCGTCCGTCCGTCCCCGTCCGTCCGTCCGTCCGTCCCCGTCCGTCCGTCCCCGTCCGTCCGTCCCCGTCCGTCCGTCCCCGTCCGTCCGTCCGTCCGTCCGTCCCCGTCCGTCCGTCCGTCCGTCCGTCCCCGTCCGTCCGTCCCCGTCCGTCCGTCCCCGTCCGTCCGTCCGTCCCCGTCCGTCCGTCCCCGTCCGTCCGTCCCCGTCCGTCCGTCCCCGTCCGTCCGTCCGTCCGTCCCCGTCCGTCCGTCCGTCCCCGTCCGTCCGTCCGTCCCCGTCCGTCCGTCCGTCCCCGTCCGTCCGTCCGTCCCCGTCCGTCCGTCCGTCCCCGTCCGTCCGTCCGTCCCCGTCCCCGTCCGTCCGTCCCCGTCCGTCCGTCCCCGTCCGTCCGTCCGTCCCCGTCCGTCCGTCCCCGTCCGTCTCCGTCCGTCCGTCTCGGTCCGTCCGTCCCGGTCCGTCCGTCCGTCCGTCCCGGTCCGTCTCGGTCCGTCCGTCCGTCCGTCTCGGTCCGTCTCGGTCCGTCTCGGTCCGTCTCGGTCCGTCTCGGTCCGTCTCGGTCCGTCTCGGTCCGTCTCGGTCCGTCTCGGTCCGTCCGTCCGTCCGTCTCGGTCCGTCCGTCCGTCTCGGTCCGTCCGTCCGTCTCGGTCCGTCCGTCCGTCTCGGTCCGTCCGTCCGTCTCGGTCCGTCCGTCCGTCTCGGTCCGTCCGTCCGTCTCGGTCCGTCCGTCCGTCTCGGTCCGTCCGTCCGTCTCGGTCCGTCCGTCCGTCTCGGTCCGTCCGTCCGTCTCGGTCCGTCCGTCCGTCTCGGTCCGTCCGTCTCGGTCCGTCCGTCTCGGTCCGTCCGTCTCGGTCCGTCCGTCTCGGTCCGTCCGTCTCGGTCCGTCCGTCTCGGTCCGTCCGTCTCGGTCCGTCCGTCTCGGTCCGTCCGTCTCGGTCCGTCCGTCTCGGTCCGTCGTTCCGTCCGTCTCGGTCCGTCGTTCCGTCCGTCTCGGTCCGTCGTTCCGTCCGTCTCGGTCCGTCGTTCCGTCCGTCTCGGTCCGTCGTTCCGTCCGTCTCGGCCCGTCGTTCCGTCCGTCTCGGTCCGTCGTTCCGTCCGTCTCGGTCCGTCGTTCCGTCCGTCTCGGTCCGTCGTTCCGTCCGTCTCGGTCCCGTTCCGTCCGTCTCGGTCCCGTTCCGTCCGTCTCGGTCCCGTTCCGTCCGTCTCGGTCCCGTTCCGTCCGTCTCGGTCCCGTTCCGTCCGTCTCGGTCCCGTTCCGTCCGTCTCGGTCCCGTTCCGTCCGTCTCGGTCCCGTTCCGTCCGTCTCGGTCCCGTTCCGTCCGTCTCTTTCGTTCCGTCTGTCTCTTTCGTTCTGTCTGTCTCTATTGCTTCCTCTGGCTCTCTAGTGCTCTCTCTATTGCGCTCTGTGTCTCTACAGTCTGTTTCTGTCTCTTTACGCGCTCTCTGTTTTTCTATCACTCTCCCTCTGTCTCTTTATCGCTCTCTTTCTGTCTCTCTAATGCTGCGGCGTCTTCTCTGCTTGTCTGATAAGTTATAAGAGAAGAGATGGCGATCCTGTAACTGTGCATCAGAGAGACACTGCAACTTCAGAAGCAGCCGCTGAGCACACCAGGGATCCCTCTATATACCCATTGGGGCAAACAGGGCAAACAGGGCACACGGCCAAGCGGCACGCGCGAGCGGGTACACCGCCAAGCGGCATTTGTGACCATCTTAGAATATTTACAAAGGTTAGAAACAGCAGTTGGCGCCATTTTAACATTATTCCTGGTATATATGGAGATACTTTTTTTATTCTTCATGGGACAACCCCTTTAACCAGGACTACACTGCTGAGTGATGGAGTGGGGTAAGACCCTGTAGCTAGACGTAGCCCACCGCTTCGCTGTATTGCACGATGCTTGGTAGTACTCGAATAGGTATCCCGATTCCCTATACTACCTGCCATCCGGTAATACCCCTCATTAAGCAGCATACACTGGTCTGCTACACCATGACCAGCGGCCCGAGGGTTTAGAGGTAGCTGAAGCACCCACTAGGTGGCTCCACTACATAAGAGACCACCACCGTGACATAGAAGTGTGCAAGGCATGATAAACGGACATGAACCTGGTAGCCACAGGGCAAACAAAGCATTAGCCGAAGCAGTACATGGGTCCTCCAGAGCAAGAAGCATTCTTTGTAGCGGTCCTACTAGATGGGGACCCTGATCGGGGGGGGGGGGGAGGGGGGGGATCTCCTCCAGGAACTAACAGAGTATGTGAAAACAGGAACCCCAATCAGACAAGCCTGAACCAACGTCTCATATCCTCAGATACCGGAGGGCTGTAATGAATGGCGGCCATTAGTTCTATCCGCTTAGTCCCTAGCCGAGTCCTACTACTGGGTTGCCCGTCCCTCATCGCTGCCTGCACTCCTGTGTTCTGCCTACACAATCTGGCACAAAGACTGAGTGGCCAGGGTGGCACAACACTGGCTGCCAGGATGGAGTGTAATCACACTGGCTACCAGCATGGTACAGCACTGACCACTCCAGCAAAGGAGAGATCGGCATGGCAATGCGTCAACAAAACAAGAAAACCTGGAGCCATGCACTACACCGCCAGAGCAAAAATATACCCGACATCACCGGCACACTCCTCTAGCCCTGCGCATTAAATCAGCCTAAAAACCCCTCTCATCTGGCAAAGAGTCCCACACAGAACTAAGGGTAAATTTGTTAGGTCAATGAACAAACGTCGTAACTGGAACACATCCGAATGGCGGTAATAAGTGTGCACGTCCCACCGGCGGTAATAAGTGTGCGCGTGCCATGCTGTGCGTCCTACCTGCAGTAATAGGTGTGCGCGTGCCACCCGTGGTAATAAGTGTGCACGTGCCACGCTGTGCGTCCCACCCGCGGTAATAAATGTGCGTGTGCCACCCGCGGTAATAAGTGTGCGCGTGCCACGCTGTGCGTCCTACCTGCGGTAATAAGTGGATGCAAGCCACACTGTGCATCCCACCCGCGGTAATAAGTGTGTGCAGGCCACGCTGTGAGTCCCACCTGCGGTAATAAGTGTGCGCATGTCACACTGTGTATCCCACCTGCGGTAATAAGTGTGTGCGTGCCACGCTGTGCGTCCTACCCGCAGTAATAAGTGTGCGCATGCCACGCTGTGCGTCCTACCCGCAGTAATAATTGTGCGCATGCCATGCTGTGCATCCCACACGCGGTAATAAGTGCGCGCACGCCACGCTGTGCGTTCCACCTGCTGTAATAAGTGCACGCGTACCACGCTGTGCGTCCTACCCGCGGTAATAAGTGCGTGCGTGCCACGCTGTGCGTCCTACCCGCGGTAATAAATGTGCGCGTGCCACGCTGTGCGTCCTACCCGCGGTAATAAGTGTGTGCATGCACACTTATCACCTGCAGTAATAATTGTGCGCACGCCATGCTGTGCATCCCACCTGCGGTAATAAGTGCGTGCGCGCCACGCTGTGCGTTCCACCCGCGGTAATAAGTGCTCAAGTGCCACGCTGTGCGTCCTACCCACGGTAATAAGTGTGCGCATGCCACGCTGTGCGTCCTACCTGCGGTAATAAGTGTGCGCATGCACACTTATTACCTGCAGTAATAAGTGTGCGCGTGCCATGCTGTGCGTCCTACCTGCAGTAATAGGTGTGCGCGTGCCACCCGTGGTAATAAGTGTGTGTGTGCCACGCTGTGCATCCCACCCGCGGTAATAAGTGCGCGCGAGACGCTGTGCGTCCTACCCGCGGTAATAAGTGTGCGCATGCACACTTATTACCTGCAGTAATAATCGTGCGCATGCCATGCTGTGCGTTCCACCCGCGGTAATAAGTGCGTGCGTGCCACCCGCGGTAATAAGTGCGCGTGCCACACTGTGCGTCCTACCTGCGGTAATAAGTGCGTGTGCCGTCCTTGGTAATAAATGTGTGCATCTGACTCCCAGTAATAAGTGTGCATCCCACCCGTGGTAATAAGTGTGCGCGTGCCACGCTATGGCACCGTCCTGTGTGTGAATGGACCGCCTAATGTATGGCACCGTCCTACGAGTGTGATGTGTGTATGGACCGCCTAATGTATGACACCGTCCTGCACCCTGTACGTGCGATGTGTGTATGGACCGCCTAATGTATGGCACCGTCCTGCGTGTGAATGGACCGCCTGATGAATGGCACCGTCCTGCGCGTGTGATATGTGTATGGACCGCCAAATGTATGGCACCGTCCTGCGCGTGTGATGGGTGTATGGACCGCCTAATGTATGGCACCGTCCTGCGTGTGTGATGTGTGTATGGACCGCCTAATGTATGGCACCGTCCTGCGCGTGTGATGTGTGTATGGACCGCCTAATGTATGGCACCGTCCTGCGTGTGATGTGTGTATGGACCGTCTAATGTATGGCACCGTCCTGCGTGTGATGTGTGTATGGACCGTCTAATGTATGGCACCGTCCTGCGTGTGATGTGTGTATGGAGCTATGATAGTGTCAGTTAACTCTTTAGATGCCACAGTCCAAGCCGACCACACGTCTAATAGGTCGGCAGGAGTGGGACCTCCTCCTGAGCCAATCAGCTCCCCTCGCAGTATAGTCAGGAGTGGCAGTGATGAAACCTAAAACATGAGCTCCCAAGTTAAAAGGCAACTCTGTCCATCCTGCTCTGGTATTGAATCAAGTGCAAATCAAAGCCACCAGCTCTGTGCCTTGTCATGTGTGTGTATATATATATATATATACGCGGTGTCCGCGTCTGCTGCCTCACATCTGTGTCTGATTGACCGGCACGGAGTCCGCGCTCTGCAGAATATGGCGCAGATTGTATCCACGTGCGGATCTGAAAGCCGCGCCATGTGAAGCAGCTGTGATAACTCACCTCCTGATTGCGTGTCGTGACTCGCGGCGGCCCGTGTAGGCATCCGGGAGGTGTCCGGCGTGCACTGAACTGTCTCACACGGCTGCAGCAAGACGCGGCCGAGGACAGAACCACCACAAGGGCCGGCGCCTCCGTGTACAACTCACACAGGACTCATCCTGCTGCCAGGGCAGCACAGAACACCGACGGGCAGCTTCATAGGAAGGGGATGACTTGTCATCTATAGACCTACGTCCAGCCAGCGGTCCTACAGCTATATCGGCAGACCTCAACCATGTAGGACCGCCCACTGGACTCTAAAGCTCACAGCAGCAACTCCAATAAACTAGGAGTCATGCCGAATCATATCCCACAAGTCATACAAAACATCAGTCTGAGGAGCTCCTCCTGCTTTACAGCCTGCTGCAAAGCATACTAGTGGTCAAGTACAGAAAACGATAAAACCCTCCATGTGAGCCCTTCCCGGTCACTGCAGGGAGCGCAGGAACCTACCTACATACACCTACCTCCTTCTGATCCAACTGCAGAGAGGACTTGATAAGGTCCCGTAAGGCAGTCAGCTGCTTCTTCTCCTCATCCTGCGTCTGCTTTATCTACAGAGGAACATAATACAGGTAACAGACTGCACACATTTACTTCAGAAAATAGGGGGCGCTATTATAGTAGTTATATTCTTGTACATAGGGGGCAGTATTATAGTAGTTATATTCTTGCACATAGGGGCAGTATTATAGTAGTTATATTCTTGTACATAGGAGCAGTAGTATAGTAGTTATATTCTTGTACATAGGAGCAGTATTATAGTAGTTATATTCTTGTACATAGGGGGCAGTATTATAGTAGTTATATTCTTGTACATAGGAGGCAGTATTATAGTAGTTATATTCTTGTACATCGGGGGCAGTATTATAGTAGTTATATTCTACATAGGGGGCAGTATTATAGTAGTTATATTCTTGTATATAGGAGGCAGTATTATAGTAGTTATATTCTTGTACATAGGGGGCAGTATTATAGTAGTTATATTCTTGTACATAGGGGGCAGTATTATAGTAGTTATATTCTTGTACATAGGGAGCAGTATTATAGTAGTTATATTCTTGTACATAGGGAGCAGTATTATAGTAGTTATATTCTTGTACATAGGGGGCAGTATTATAGTAGTTATATTCTTGTACATAGGGGGCAGTATTATAGTAGTTCTTGTACATAGGGGCAGTATTATAGTAGTTATATTCTTGTACATAGGGGGCAGTATTATAGTAGTTCTTGTACATAGGGAGCAGTATTATAGTAGTTATATTCTTGTACATAGGGGGCAGTATTATAGTAGTTATATTCTTGTACATAGGGGGCAGTATTATAGTAGTTCTTGTACATAGGGGCAGTATTATAGTAGTTATATTCTTGTACATAGGGGGCAGTATTATAGTAGTTATATTCTTGTACATAGGGGGTAGTATTATAGTAGTTATATTCTTGTACATAGGAAGCAGTATTATAGTAGTTATATTCTTGTACATAGGGGGCAGTATTATAGTAGTTATATTCTTGTACATAGGAGGCAGTATTATAGTAGTTATATTCTTCTACATAGGGGGCAGTATTATAGTAGTTATATTCTTGTACATAGGGGCAGTATTATAGTAGTTATATTCTTGTACATAGGGGGCAGTATTATAGTAGTTATATTCTTGTACATAGGGGGCAGTATTATAGTAGTTATATTCTTGTACATACGGGGCAGTATTATAGTAGTTATATTCTTGTACATAGGGGCAGTATTATAGTAGTTATATTCTTGTACATAGGGGGCAGTATTATAGTAGTTATATTCTTGTACATAGGGAGCAGTATTATAGTAGTTATATTCTTGTACATAGGAGCAGTATTATAGTAGTTATATTCTTGTACATAGGAGGCAGTATTATAGTAGTTATATTCTTGTACATAGGAGGCAGTATTATAGTAGTTATATTCTTGTACATATGGGCAGTATTATAGTAGTTATATTCTTGTACATAGGGAGCAGTATTATAGTAGTTATATTCTTGTACATAGGGGCAGTATTATAGTACTTGTATTCTTGTACATAGGGGGCAGTATTATAGTAGTTATATTCTTGTACATAGGGGGCAGTATTATAGTAGTTATATTCTTGTACATAGGGGGCAGTATTATAGTAGTTATATTCTTGTACATAGGGGGCAGTATTATAGTAGTTATATTCTTGTACAGAGGGGGCAGTATTATAGTAGATATATTCTTGTACATAGGAGCAGTATTATAGTAGTTATATTCTTGTACATAGAGAACAGTATTATAGTAGTTATATTCTTGTACATAGGGGGCAGTATTATAGTAGTTATATTCTTGTACATAGGGGCAGTATTATAGTAGTTATATTCTTGTACATAGGGAGCAGTATTATAGTAGTTATATTCTTGTACATAGGGAGCAGTATTATAGTAGTTATATTCTTGTACATATGGGGCAGTATTATAGTAGTTATATTCTTGTACATAGGGGGTAGTATTATAGTAGTTATATTCTTGTACATAGGAAGCAGTATTATAGTAGTTATATTCTTGTACATAGGGGGCAGTATTATAGTAGTTATATTCTTGTACATAGGAGGCAGTATTATAGTAGTTATATTCTTGTACATAGGGGGCAGTATTATAGTAGTTATATTCTTGTACATAGGGGGCAGTATTATAGTAGTTATATTCTTGTACATAGGAGGCAGTATTATAGTAGTTATATTCTTGTACATATGGGCAGTATTATAGTAGTTATATTCTTGTACATAGGGAGCAGTATTATAGTAGTTATATTCTTGTACATAGGGGCAGTATTATAGTACTTGTATTCTTGTACATAGGGGGCAGTATTATAGTAGTTATATTCTTGTACATAGGGGGCAGTATTATAGTAGTTATATTCTTGTACATAGGGGGCAGTATTATAGTAGTTATATTCTTCTACAGAGGGGGCAGTATTATAGTAGATATATTCTTGTACATAGGAGCAGTATTATAGTAGTTATATTCTTGTACATAGAGAACAGTATTATAGTAGTTATATTCTTGTACATAGGGGCAGTATTATAGTAGTTATATTCTTGTACATAGGGAGCAGTATTATAGTAGTTATATTCTTGTACATAGGGAGCAGTATTATAGTAGTTATATTCTTGTACATATGGGGCAGTATTATAGTAGTTATATTCTTGTACATAGGGGGTAGTATTATAGTAGTTATATTCTTGTACATAGGAAGCAGTATTATAGTAGTTATATTCTTGTACATAGGGGGCAGTATTATAGTAGTTATATTCTTGTACATAGGAGGCAGTATTATAGTAGTTATATTCTTGTACATAGGGGGCAGTATTATAGTAGTTATATTCTTGTACATAGGGGCAGTATTATAGTAGTTATATTCTTGTACATAGGGGGCAGTATTATAGTAGTTATATTCTTGTACATAGGGGGCAGTATTATAGTAGTTATATTCTTGTACATAGGGGGCAGTATTATAGTAGTTATATTCTTGTACATAGGGGCAGTATTATAGTAGTTATATTCTTGTACATAGGGGGCAGTATTATAGTAGTTATATTCTTGTACATAGGGAGCAGTATTATAGTAGTTATATTCTTGTACATAGGAGCAGTATTATAGTAGTTATATTCTTGTACATAGGAGGCAGTATTATAGTAGTTATATTCTTGTACATAGGAGGCAGTATTATAGTAGTTATATTCTTGTACATATGGGCAGTATTATAGTAGTTATATTCTTGTACATAGGGAGCAGTATTATAGTAGTTATATTCTTGTACATAGGGGCAGTATTATAGTACTTGTATTCTTGTACATAGGGGGCAGTATTATAGTAGTTATATTCTTGTACATAGGGGGCAGTATTATAGTAGTTATATTCTTGTACATAGGGGGCAGTATTATAGTAGTTATATTCTTGTACAGAGGGGGCAGTATTATAGTAGATATATTCTTGTACATAGGAGCAGTATTATAGTAGTTATATTCTTGTACATAGAGAACAGTATTATAGTAGTTATATTCTTGTACATAGGGGGCAGTATTATAGTAGTTATATTCTTGTACATAGGGGCAGTATTATAGTAGTTATATTCTTGTACATAGGGAGCAGTATTATAGTAGTTATATTCTTGTACATAGGGAGCAGTATTATAGTAGTTATATTCTTGTACATATGGGGCAGTATTATAATAGTTATATTCTTGTACATAGGGGGTAGTATTATAGTAGTTATATTCTTGTACATAGGAAGCAGTAGTATAGTAGTTATATTCTTGTACATAGGGGGCAGTATTATAGTAGTTATATTCTTGTACATAGGAGGCAGTATTATAGTAGTTATATTCTTGTACATAGGGGGCAGTATTATAGTAGTTATATTCTTGTACATAGGGGGCAGTATTATAGTAGTTATATTCTTGTACATAGGAGGCAGTATTATAGTAGTTATATTCTTGTACATAGGAGGCAGTATTATAGTAGTTATATTCTTGTACATAGGAGGCAGTATTATAGTAGTTATATTCTTGTACATAGGGGGCAGTATTATAGCAGTTATATTCTTGTACATAGGAGGCAGTATTATAGTAGTTATATTCTTGTACATAGGGGGCAGTATTATAATAGTTATATTCTTGTACATAGGAGGCAGTATTATAGTAGTTATATTCTTGTACATAGGGGGCAGTATTATAGTAGTTATATTCTTGTACATAGAGGCAGTATTATAGTTGGTATATTCTTGTACATAGGGGGCAGTATTATAATAGTTATATTCTTGTACATAGGAGGCAGTATTATAGTAGTTATATTCGTGTACATAGGGGCAGTATTATAGTAGTTATATTCTTGTACATAGGAGGCAGTATTATAGTAGTTATATTCTTGTACATAGGAGGCAGTATTATAGTAGTTATATTCTTGTACATAGCAGGCAGTATTATAGTAGTTATATTCTTGTACATAAGGGCAGTATTATAGTAGTTATATTCTTGTACATAAGGGCAGTATTATAGTAGGTATATTCTTGTATATAGGGGGCAGTATTATAGTAGTTATATTCTTGTACATAGGAGCAGTATTATAGTAGCTATATTCTTGTACATAGGGGGCAGTATTATAGTAGTTATATTCTTGTACATGGGACAGTATTATAGTAGTTATAATCTTGTACATAGGGGGCAGTATTATAGTAGTTATATTCTTGTACATAGGGGGCAGTATTATAGTAGTTATATTCTTGTACATAGGAGGCAGTATTATAGTAGTTATATTCTTGTACATGGGACAGTATTATAGTAGTTATATTCTTGTACATAGGGAGCAGTATTATAGTAGTTATATTCTTGTACATAGGGGGCAGTATTATAATAGTTATATTCTTGTACAAAGGGGGCAGTATTATAGTAGTTATATTCTTGTACATAGGAGCAGTATTATAGTAGCTATATTCTTGTACATAGGGGGCAGTATTATAGTAGTTATATTCTTGTACATGGGACAGTATTATAGTAGTTATAATCTTGTACATAGGGGGCAGTATTATAATAGTTATATTCTTGTACATAGGGGGCAGTATTATAGTAGTTATATTCTTGTACATGGGACAGTATTATAGTAGTTATATTCTTGTACATAGGGAGCAGTATTATAGTAGTTATAATCTTGTACATAGGGGGCAGTATTATAGTAGTTATATTCTTGTACATAGGGGGCAGTATCATAGTAGTTATATTCTTGTACATAGGGGAAGTATTATAGTAGTTGTATTCTTGTACATGGGGGGCAGTATTATAGTAGTTATATTCTTGTACATAGGAGCAGTATTATAGTAGTTATATTCTTATACATAGGAGGCAGTATTATAGTAGTTATATTCTTGTACATAGGAGCAGTATTATAGTAGCTATATTCTTGTACATAGCGGGCAGTATTATAGTAGTTATATTCTTGTACATAGGGGCAGTATTATAGTAGTTATATTCTTGTACATAGGGGGCAGTATTATAGTAGTTATATTCTTGTACATAGGAGGCAGTATTATAGTAGTTATATTCTTGTACATAGGAGCAGTATTATAGTAGTTATATTCTTGTACATAAGGGCAGTATTATAGTAGTTATATTCTTGTACATAAGGGCAGTATTATAGTAGGTATATTCTTGTACATAGGGGGCAGTATTATAGTAGTTGTATTCTTGTACATAGGAGGCAGTATTATAGTAGTTATATTCTTGTACATAGGGGGCAGTATTATAGTAGTTATATTCTTGTACATAGGGGGCAGTATTATAATAGTTATATTCTTGTACATAGGGGGCAGTATTATAGTAGTTATATTCTTGTACATAGGAGCAGTATTATAGTAGCTATATTCTTGTACATAGGGGGCAGTATTATAGTAGTTATATTCTTGTACATAGGGGGCAGTATTATAGTAGTTATATTCTTGTACATAGGGGGCAGTATTATAGTAGTTATATTCTTGTACATGGGACAGTATTATAGTAGTTATATTCTTGTACATAGGGAGCAGTATTATAGTAGTTATAATCTTGTACATAGGGGGCAGTATTATAGAAGTTATATTCTTGTAAATAGGGGGCAGTATCATAGTAGTTATATTCTTGTACATAGGGGCAGTATTATAGTAGTTATATTCTTGTACATAGGGGGCAGTATTATAGTAGTTATATTCTTGTACATAGGGGGCAGTATTATAGTAGTTATATTCTTGTACATAGGAGCAGTATTATAGTAGTTATATTCTTATACATAGGAGGCAGTATTATAGTAGTTATATTCTTGTACATAGAGGGCAGTATTATAGTAGTTATATTCTTGTACATACGGGGCAGTATTATAGTAGTTATATTCTTGTACTTAGGGGGCAGTATAATAGTAGTTATATTCTTGTACATACGAGCAGTATTATAGTAGTAATATTCTTGTACATAGGGGGCAGTATCATAGTAGTTATATTCTTGTACATAGGAGGCACTATCATAGTAGTTATATTCTTGTACATAGGGGCAGTATTATAGTAGTTGTATTCTTGTACATAGGGGGCAGTATTATAGTAGTTATATTCTTGTACATAGGAGCAGTATTATAGTAGTTATATTCTTATACATAGGAGGCAGTATTATAGTAGTTATATTCTTGTACATAGGAGCAGTATTATAGTAGTTATATTCTTGTACATAGGAGCAGTATTATAGTAGTTATATTCTTGTACATAGGAGGCAGTATTATAGTAGTTATATTCTTGTACATAGGAGCAGTATTATAGTAGCTATATTCTTGTACATAGCGGGCAGTATTATAGTAGTTATATTCTTGTACATAGGAGGCAGTATTATAGTAGTTATATTCTTGTACATAGGGGCAGTATTATAGTAGTTATATTCTTGTACATAGGGGGCAGTATTATAGTAGTTATATTCTTGTACATAGGGGGCAGTATTATAGTAGTTATATTCTTGTACATAGGTGGCAGTATTATAGTAGTTATATTCTTGTACATAGGGGCAGTATTATAGTAGTTATATTCTTGTACATAGGAGGCAGTATTATAGTAGTTATATTCTTGTACATAGGGAGCAGTATTATAGTAGTTATATTCTTGTACATAGGGGGCAGTATTATAGTAGTTATATTCTAGTACATAGGGGGCAGTATTATAGTAGTTATATTCTAGTACATAGGGGGCAGTATTATAGTAGTTATATTCTTGTACATAGGAGGCAGTATTATAGTAGTTCTATTCTTGTACATGGGAGCAGTATTATAGTAGTTATATTCTTGTACATAGGAGGCAGTATTATAGTAGTTATATTCTTGTACATAGGGAGCAGTATTATAGTAGTTATATTCTTGTACATAGGGGGCAGTATTATAGTAGTTATATTCTTGTACATAGGGGACAGTATTATAGTAGTTATATTCTTGTACATAGAAGGCAGTAATATAGTAGTTATATTCTTGTACATAGAAGGCAGTATTATAGTAGTTATATTCTTGTACATAGAAGGCAGTATTATAGTAGTTATATTCTTGTACATAGGGGGCAGTATTATAGTAGTTATATTCTTGTACATAGGAGGCAGTATTATAGTAGTTCTATTCTTGTACATAGGAGCAGTATTATAGCAGTTATATTCTTGTACATAGGGGGCAGTATTATAGTAGTTATATTCTTGTAAATAGGAGTAGTATTATAATAGTTATATTCTTGTACATAGGGGGCAGTATTATAGTAGTTATATTCTTGTACATAGGAGCAGTATTATAGTAGTTATATTCTTGTACATAGTGGGCAGTATTATAGTAGTTATAATCTTGTACATAGGGGGCAGTATTATAGAAGTTATATTCTTGTAAATAGGGGGCAGTATCATAGTAGTTATATTCTTGTACATAGGGGCAGTATTATAGTAGTTATATTCTTGTACATAGGGGGCAGTATTATAGTAGTTATATTCTTGTACATAGGGGGCAGTATTATAGTAGTTATATTCTTGTACATAGGAGCAGTATTATAGTAGTTATATTCTTATACATAGGAGGCAGTATTATAGTAGTTATATTCTTGTACATACGGGGCAGTATTATAGTAGTTATATTCTTGTACTTAGGGGGCAGTATAATAGTAGTTATATTCTTGTACATACGAGCAGTATTATAGTAGTAATATTCTTGTACATAGGGGGCAGTATCATAGTAGTTATATTCTTGTACATAGGAGGCACTATCATAGTAGTTATATTCTTGTACATAGGGGCAGTATTATAGTAGTTGTATTCTTGTACATAGGGGGCAGTATTATAGTAGTTATATTCTTGTACATAGGAGCAGTATTATAGTAGTTATATTCTTATACATAGGAGGCAGTATTATAGTAGTTATATTCTTGTACATAGGAGCAGTATTATAGTAGTTATATTCTTGTACATAGGAGCAGTATTATAGTAGTTATATTCTTGTACATAGGAGCAGTATTATAGTAGTTATATTCTTGTACATAGGAGGCAGTATTATAGTAGCTATATTCTTGTACATAGCGGGCAGTATTATAGTAGTTATATTCTTGTACATAGCGGGCAGTATTATAGTAGTTATATTCTTGTACATAGGAGGCAGTATTATAGTAGTTATATTCTTGTACATAGGGGCAGTATTATAGTAGTTATATTCTTGTACATAGGGGGCAGTATTATAGTAGTTATATTCTTGTACATAGGGGGCAGTATTATAGTAGTTATATTCTTGTACATAGGTGGCAGTATTATAGTAGTTATATTCTTGTACATAGGGGCAGTATTATAGTAGTTATATTCTTGTACATAGGAGGCAGTATTATAGTAGTTATATTCTTGTACATAGGGAGCAGTATTATAGTAGTTATATTCTTGTACATAGGGGGCAGTATTATAGTAGTTATATTCTAGTACATAGGGGGCAGTATTATAGTAGTTATATTCTAGTACATAGGGGGCAGTATTATAGTAGTTATATTCTTGTACATAGGAGGCAGTATTATAGTAGTTCTATTCTTGTACATGGGAGCAGTATTATAGTAGTTATATTCTTGTACATAGGAGGCAGTATTATAGTAGTTATATTCTTGTACATAGGGAGCAGTATTATAGTAGTTATATTCTTGTACATAGGGGGCAGTATTATAGTAGTTATATTCTTGTACATAGGGGACAGTATTATAGTAGTTATATTCTTGTACATAGAAGGCAGTAATATAGTAGTTATATTCTTGTACATAGAAGGCAGTATTATAGTAGTTATATTCTTGTACATAGAAGGCAGTATTATAGTAGTTATATTCTTGTACATAGGGGGCAGTATTATAGTAGTTATATTCTTGTACATAGGAGGCAGTATTATAGTAGTTCTATTCTTGTACATAGGAGCAGTATTATAGCAGTTATATTCTTGTACATATGGGGCAGTATTATAGTAGTTATATTCTTGTAAATAGGAGTAGTATTATAATAGTTATATTCTTGTACATAGGGGGCAGTATTATAGTAGTTATATTCTTGTACATAGGAGCAGTATTATAGTAGTTATATTCTTGTACATAGTGGGCAGTATTATAGTAGTTATATTCTTGTACATAGGGGGCAGTATTATAGTAGTTATATTCTTGTACATAGGAGCAGTATTATAGTAGTTATATTCTTGTACATAGGGGGCAGTATTATAGTAGTTATATTCTTGTACATAGGGGGCAGTATTATAGTAGTTATATTCTTGTACATAGAGAACAGTATTATAGTAGTTATATTCTTGTACATAGGGGGGCAGTATTATAGTAGTTATATTCTTGTACATGGGGGGCAGTATTATAGTAGTTATATTCTTGTACATAGAGAACAGTATTATAGTAGTTATATTCTTGTACATAGGGGGCAGAATTATAGTAGTTATATTATTGTACATAGGGGGCAGTATTATAGTAGTTATATTCTTGTACATAGGAGACAGTATTACAGTAGTTATATTCTTGTAGATAGGGGACAGTATTATAGTAGTTATATTCTTGTACACAGGGGGCAGTATTATAGTAGTTATATTCTTGTAAATAGGGGGCAGTATTACAGTAGTTATATTCTTGTACATAGGGGGCAGTATTATAGTAGTTATATTCTTGTACATAGGGGACAGTATTACAGTAGTTATATTCTTGTAGATAGGGGGCAGTATTATAGTAGTTATATTCTTGTACACAGGGGGCAGTATTATAGTAGTTATATTCTTGTACATAGGGGGCAGTATTATAGTAGTTATATTCTTGTACATAGGGGACAGTATTATAGTACTTATATTCTTGTACATAGGGGACAGTATTACAGTAGTTATATTCTTGTACATAGGGGGCAGTATTATAGTAGTTATATTCTTGTACACAGGGGGCAGTATTATAGTAGTTATATTCTTGCACACAGGGGGCAGTATTATAGTAGTTATATTCTTGTACATACGAGGCAGTATTATAGTAGTTATATTCTTGTACATAGGGGGCAGTATTATAGTAGGTCTATTCTTGTACATAGGGGGCAGTATTATAGTAGGTCTATTCTTGTACATAGGGGGCAGTATTATAGTAGTTATATTCTTGTACATACGGGGCAGTATTATAGTAGTTATATTCCTGTACATACGGGGCAGTATTATAGTAGTTATATTCTTGCACATAGGAGCAGTATTATAGTAGTTCTATTCATGTACATAGGGGGCAGTATTATAGTAGTTATATTCTTGTACATAGGAGCAGTATTATAGTAGTTATATTCTTGTACATAGGGGGCAGTATTATAGTAGTTATATTCTGGTACATAGGGGGCAGTATTATAGTAGTTATATTCCTGTACACAGGGGGCAGTATTATAGTAGTTATATTCTTGTACATAGGGGGCAGTATTATAGTAGTTATATTCTTGTACATAGGGGGCAGTATTATAGTAGTTATATTCTTGTACATAAGGGCAGTATTATAGTAGTTATATTCTTGTACATAAGGGCAGTATTATAGAAGTTATATTCTTGTACATAGGGGGCAGTATTATAGTAGGTATATTCTTGTACATAGGGGACAGTATTACAGTAGTTATATTCTTGTACATAGGGGCAGTATTATAGTAGTTATATTCGTGTACATAGGGGGCAGTATTATAGTAGTTATATTCTTGTACATAGGGGTAGTATTATAGTACTTTTATTCTTGTACATAGGAGGCAGTATTTTAGTAGTTCTATTCTTGTACATAAGGGCAGTATTATAGTAGTTATATTCTTGTACATAAGGGCAGTATTATAGTAGGTATATTCTTGTACATAGGGGACAGTATTACAGTAGTTCTATTCTTGTACATAGGAGCAGTATTATAGCAGTTATATTCTTGTACATAGGGGGCAGTATTATAGTAGTTATATTCTTGTACATAGGGGCAGTATTATAGTAGTTATATTCTTGTACATAGGGGGCAGTATTATAGTAGTTATATTCTTGTACATAGGGGGCAGTATTATAGTAGTTATATTCTTGTACATAGGGGGCAGTATTATAGTAGTTATATTCTTGTACATAGGGGGCAGTATTATAGTAGTTATATTCTTGTACATAGGAGGCAGTATTATAGTAGTTATATTCTTGTACATAGGGGGCAGTATTATAGTAGTTATATTCTTGTAAATAGGGGGCAGTATTATAGTAATTATATTCTTGTAAATAGGAGTAGTATTATAATAGTTATATTCTTGAACATAGGAGCAGTATTATAGTAGTTATATTCTTGTACATAGGAGCAGTATTATAGTAGTTATATTCTTGTACATAGTGGGCAGTATTATAGTAGTTATATTCTTGTACATAGGGGGCAGTATTATAGTAGTTATATTCTTGTACATAGGAGCAGTATTATAGTAGTTATATTCTTGTACATAGGGGGCAGTATTATAGTAGTTATATTCTTGTACATAGGGGGCAGTATTATAGTAGTTATATTCTTGTACATAGAGAACAGTATTATAGTAGTTATATTCTTGTACATAGGGGGGCAGTATTATAGTAGTTATATTCTTGTACATGGGGGCAGTATTATAGTAGTTATATTCTTGTACATAGAGAACAGTATTATAGTAGTTATATTCTTGTACATAGGGGGCAGAATTATAGTAGTTATATTATTGTACATAGGGGGCAGTATTATAGTAGTTATATTCTTGTACATAGGAGACAGTATTACAGTAGTTATATTCTTGTAGATAGGGGACAGTATTATAGTAGTTATATTCTTGTACACAGGGGGCAGTATTATAGTAGTTATATTCTTGTAAATAGGGGGCAGTATTACAGTAGTTATATTCTTGTACATAGGGGGCAGTATTATAGTAGTTATATTCTTGTACATAGGGGACAGTATTACAGTAGTTATATTCTTGTAGATAGGGGGCAGTATTATAGTAGTTATATTCTTGTACACAGGGGGCAGTATTATAGTAGTTATATTCTTGTACATAGGGGGCAGTATTATAGTAGTTATATTCTTGTACATAGGGGACAGTATTATAGTACTTATATTCTTGTACATAGGGGACAGTATTACAGTAGTTATATTCTTGTACATAGGGGGCAGTATTATAGTAGTTATATTCTTGTACACAGGGGGCAGTATTATAGTAGTTATATTCTTGCACACAGGGGGCAGTATTATAGTAGTTATATTCTTGTACATACGAGGCAGTATTATAGTAGTTATATTCTTGTACATAGGGGGCAGTATTATAGTAGGTCTATTCTTGTACATAGGGGGCAGTATTATAGTAGGTCTATTCTTGTACATAGGAGGCAGTATTATAGTAGTTATATTCTTGTACATAGGAGCAGTATTATAGTAGTTATATTCTTGTACATAGGAGTAGTATTATAGTAGTTATATTCTTGTACATAGGGGGCAGTATTATAGTAGTTATATTCTTGTACATAGGGGGCAGTATTATAGTAGTTATATTCTTGAACATAGGGGGCAGTATTATAGTAGTTATATTCTTGTACATAGGGGGCAGTATTATAGTAGTTATATTCTTGTACATAGGGGGCAGTATTATAGTAGTTATATTCTTGTACATACGGGGCAGTATTATAGTAGTTATATTCCTGTACATACGGGGCAGTATTATAGTAGTTATATTCTTGCACATAGGAGCAGTATTATAGTAGTTCTATTCATGTACATAGGGGGCAGTATTATAGTAGTTATATTCTTGTACATAGGAGCAGTATTATAGTAGTTATATTCTTGTACATAGGGGGCAGTATTATAGTAGTTATATTCTGGTACATAGGGGGCAGTATTATAGTAGTTATATTCTTGTACATAGGGGGCAGTATTATAGTAGTTATATTCCTGTACACAGGGGGCAGTATTATAGTAGTTATATTCTTGTACATAGGGGGCAGTATTATAGTAGTTATATTCTTGTACATAGGGGGCAGTATTATAGTAGTTATATTCTTGTACATAAGGGCAGTATTATAGTAGTTATATTCTTGTACATAAGGGCAGTATTATAGTAGGTATATTCTTGTACATAGGGGACAGTATTACAGTAGTTATATTCTTGTACATAGGAGCAGTATTATAGTAGTTATATTCGTGTACATAGGGGGCAGTATTATAGTAGTTATATTCTTGTACATAGGGGTAGTATTATAGTACTTTTATTCTTGTACATAGGAGGCAGTATTTTAGTAGTTCTATTCTTGTACATAGGGGGCAGTATTATAGTAGTTATATTCTTGTACATAGGGGGCAGTATTATAGTAGTTATATTCTTGCACATAGGGGGCAGTATTATAGTAGTTATATTCTTGTACATAGGGGACAGTATTATAGTATATTCTTGTACAAAGGAGGCAGTATTATAGTAGTTATATTCTTGTATATAGGGGTAGTATTATAGTAGTTATATTCTTGTACATAGGGGGGCAGTATTATAGTAGTTATATTATTGTACATAGGGGGCAGTATTATAGTAGTTATATTCTTGTACATAGGAGACAGTATTACAGTAGTTATATTCTTGTAGATAGGGGACAGTATTATAGTAGTTATATTCTTGTACACAGGGGGCAGTATTATAGTAGTTATATTCTTGTAAATAGGGGGCAGTATTACAGTAGTTATATTCTTGTACATAGGGGGCAGTATTATAGTAGTTATATTCTTGTACATAGGGGACAGTATTACAGTAGTTATATTCTTGTAGATAGGGGGCAGTATTATAGTAGTTATATTCTTGTACACAGGGGGCAGTATTATAGTAGTTATATTCTTGTACATAGGGGGCAGTATTATAGTAGTTATATTCTTGTACATAGGGGACAGTATTATAGTACTTATATTCTTGTACATAGGGGACAGTATTACAGTAGTTATATTCTTGTACATAGGGGGCAGTATTATAGTAGTTATATTCTTGTACACAGGGGGCAGTATTATAGTAGTTATATTCTTGCACACAGGGGGCAGTATTATAGTAGTTATATTCTTGTACATACGAGGCAGTATTATAGTAGTTATATTCTTGTACATAGGGGGCAGTATTATAGTAGGTCTATTCTTGTACATAGGGGGCAGTATTATAGTAGGTCTATTCTTGTACATAGGGGGCAGTATTATAGTAGTTATATTCTTGTACATACGGGGCAGTATTATAGTAGTTATATTCCTGTACATACGGGGCAGTATTATAGTAGTTATATTCTTGCACATAGGAGCAGTATTATAGCAGTTCTATTCATGTACATAGGGGGCAGTATTATAGTAGTTATATTCTTGTACATAGGAGCAGTATTATAGTAGTTATATTCTTGTACATAGGGGGCAGTATTATAGTAGTTATATTCTGGTACATAGGGGGCAGTATTATAGTAGTTATATTCTTGTACATAGGGGGCAGTATTATAGTAGTTATATTCCTGTACACAGGGGGCAGTATTATAGTAGTTATATTCTTGTACATAGGGGGCAGTATTATAGTAGTTATATTCTTGTACATAGGGGGCAGTATTATAGTAGTTATATTCTTGTACATAAGGGCAGTATTATAGTAGTTATATTCTTGTACATAAGGGCAGTATTATAGAAGTTATATTCTTGTACATAGGGGGCAGTATTATAGTAGGTATATTCTTGTACATAGGGGACAGTATTACAGTAGTTATATTCTTGTACATAGGGGCAGTATTATAGTAGTTATATTCGTGTACATAGGGGGCAGTATTATAGTAGTTATATTCTTGTACATAGGGGTAGTATTATAGTACTTTTATTCTTGTACATAGGAGGCAGTATTTTAGTAGTTCTATTCTTGTACATAAGGGCAGTATTATAGTAGTTATATTCTTGTACATAAGGGCAGTATTACAGTAGTTCTATTCTTGTACATAGGAGCAGTATTATAGCAGTTATATTCTTGTACATAGGGGGCAGTATTATAGTAGTTATATTCTTGTACATAGGGGCAGTATTATAGTAGTTATATTCTTGTACATAGGGGGCAGTATTATAGTAGTTATATTCTTGTACATAGGGGGCAGTATTATAGTAGTTATATTCTTGTACATAGGGGGCAGTATTATAGTAGTTATATTCTTGTACATAGGGGGCAGTATTATAGTAGTTATATTCTTGTACATAGGAGGCAGTATTATAGTAGTTATATTCTTGTACATAGGGGGCAGTATTATAGTAGTTATATTCTTGTAAATAGGGGGCAGTATTATAGTAATTATATTCTTGTAAATAGGAGTAGTATTATAATAGTTATATTCTTGAACATAGGAGCAGTATTATAGTAGTTATATTCTTGTACATAGGAGCAGTATTATAGTAGTTATATTCTTGTACATAGTGGGCAGTATTATAGTAGTTATATTCTTGTACATAGGGGGCAGTATTATAGTAGTTATATTCTTGTACATAGGAGCAGTATTATAGTAGTTATATTCTTGTACATAGGGGGCAGTATTATAGTAGTTATATTCTTGTACATAGGGGGCAGTATTATAGTAGTTATATTCTTGTACATAGAGAACAGTATTATAGTAGTTATATTCTTGTACATAGGGGGGCAGTATTATAGTAGTTATATTCTTGTACATGGGGGCAGTATTATAGTAGTTATATTCTTGTACATAGAGAACAGTATTATAGTAGTTATATTCTTGTACATAGGGGGCAGAATTATAGTAGTTATATTATTGTACATAGGGGGCAGTATTATAGTAGTTATATTCTTGTACATAGGAGACAGTATTACAGTAGTTATATTCTTGTAGATAGGGGACAGTATTATAGTAGTTATATTCTTGTACACAGGGGGCAGTATTATAGTAGTTATATTCTTGTAAATAGGGGGCAGTATTACAGTAGTTATATTCTTGTACATAGGGGGCAGTATTATAGTAGTTATATTCTTGTACATAGGGGACAGTATTACAGTAGTTATATTCTTGTAGATAGGGGGCAGTATTATAGTAGTTATATTCTTGTACACAGGGGGCAGTATTATAGTAGTTATATTCTTGTACATAGGGGGCAGTATTATAGTAGTTATATTCTTGTACATAGGGGACAGTATTATAGTACTTATATTCTTGTACATAGGGGACAGTATTACAGTAGTTATATTCTCGTACATAGGGGGCAGTATTATAGTAGTTATATTCTTGTACACAGGGGGCAGTATTATAGTAGTTATATTCTTGCACACAGGGGGCAGTATTATAGTAGTTATATTCTTGTACATACGAGGCAGTATTATAGTAGTTATATTCTTGTACATAGGGGGCAGTATTATAGTAGGTCTATTCTTGTACATAGGGGGCAGTATTATAGTAGGTCTATTCTTGTACATAGGGGGCAGTATTATAGTAGTTATATTCTTGTACATACGGGGCAGTATTATAGTAGTTATATTCCTGTACATACGGGGCAGTATTATAGTAGTTATATTCTTGCACATAGGAGCAGTATTATAGTAGTTCTATTCATGTACATAGGGGGCAGTATTATAGTAGTTATATTCTTGTACATAGGAGCAGTATTATAGTAGTTATATTCTTGTACATAGGGGGCAGTATTATAGTAGTTATATTCTGGTACATAGGGGGCAGTATTATAGTAGTTATATTCTTGTACATAGGGGGCAGTATTATAGTAGTTATATTCCTGTACACAGGGGGCAGTATTATAGTAGTTATATTCTTGTACATAGGGGGCAGTATTATAGTAGTTATATTCTTGTACATAGGGGGCAGTATTATAGTAGTTATATTCTTGTACATAAGGGCAGTATTATAGTAGTTATATTCTTGTACATAAGGGCAGTATTATAGTAGGTATATTCTTGTACATAGGGGACAGTATTACAGTAGTTATATTCTTGTACATAGGAGCAGTATTATAGTAGTTATATTCGTGTACATAGGGGGCAGTATTATAGTAGTTATATTCTTGTACATAGGGGTAGTATTATAGTACTTTTATTCTTGTACATAGGAGGCAGTATTTTAGTAGTTCTATTCTTGTACATAGGGGGCAGTATTATAGTAGTTATATTCTTGTACATAGGGGGCAGTATTATAGTAGTTATATTCTTGCACATAGGGGGCAGTATTATAGTAGTTATATTCTTGTACATAGGGGACAGTATTATAGTATATTCTTGTACAAAGGAGACAGTATTATAGTAGTTATTACTCTTGTACATAGGGGGCAGTATTACAGTAGTTATATTCTTGTACATAGGGGGCAGTATTATAGTAGTTATATTCTTGTACATAGGGGGGCAGTATTATAGTAGTTATATTCTTGTACATAGGGGGGCAGTATTATAGTAGTTATATTCTTGTACATAGGAGGCAGTATTATAGTAGTTATATTCTTGTATATAGGGGTAGTATTATAGTAGTTATATTCTTGTACATAGGGGGCAGTATTATAGTAGTTATATTCTTGTACATAGGGGGCAGTATTATAGTAGTTATATTCTTGTACATAGGGGGCAGTATTATAGTAGTTATATTCTTGTACATAGGGGGCAGTATTATAGTAGTTATATTCTTGTACATAGGGGGCAGTATTATAGTAGTTATATTCTTGCACATAGGGGGCAGTATTATAGTAGTTATATACTTGTACATAGGGGGCAGTATTATAGTAGTTATATTCTTGTATATAGGAGGCAGTATTATAGTAGTTATATTCCTGTACATACGGGGCAGTATTATAGCAGTTATATTCTTGCACATAGGGAGCTGTATTATAGTAGTTATATTCTTGTACATAGGAGGCAGTATTATAGTAGTTATATTCCTGTACATACGGGGCAGTATTATAGTAGTTATATTCTTGGACATAGGAGCAGTATTATAGTAGTTATATTCTTGTACATAGAGGGCAGTATTATAGTAGTTATATTATTGTACATAGGAGGCAGTATTATAGTAGTTATATTGTTGTACATACGGGGCAGTATTATAGTAGTTATATTCCTGTACATACGGGGCAGTATTATAGTAGTTATATTCTTGTACATAGAGGGCAGTATTATAGTAGTTATATTCTTGTACATAGGAGGCAGTATTATAGTAGTTATATTCTAGTACATAGGGAGCAGTATTATAGTAGTTATATTCTTGTACATAGGAGGCAGTATTATAGTAGTTATATTCTTGTACATAGGAGGCAGTATTATAGCAGTTATATTCTTGTACATAGGGGGCAGTATTATAGTAGTTATATTCTTGTACATAGGGGGCAGTATTATAGTAGTTATATTCTTGTACATAGGGGGCAGTATTATAGTAGTTATATCCTTGTACATAGGGGGCAGTATTACATTATAGTATATTCTATGTAGAGGGCAGTATTGTAACGCAGGATGCTATAGTAGTTGGGCAGTATAAGGACATATTGATGAGAACTGCTACAGTCTATTCTTTTCAAATGGAGAATTCAATGTTCCTCATTATGAAATAGATTGTTGCTCCGACTTTTAAGCACTTCCACTTTTTTTCTTCCACCAGAGGATTTATCATGTAACGTACAACTCAAGAGGAATTCTACGTTTTGCCGTCGTGTTCTGCATAACATAGATAGTAGATGATACATAATTACATAGGTGAGTTCTGTTAGATGATTCCTAGCTGCAGTTCCAGGTCCAACCTGTAGACCAGTGTGGCAGCACAATTGGAAGACCAATCGGTGGTATTCTGTAGAAGTACTTGACTAGAGGTGGCAGGTAAAACCCCCAGCATCCGCACTACTCACATTGTACAGGTCCGCTGCCAACTTCTCAATATACTGCTTCAGTTTATCTGCGGTTTTCAGGCCGTCCTGGAAGAAACTGAGCAGAAAGACGACTGATTTGTCATACACACAAAGTGGTGTCCCTGAACGGCGCCACGTGTGCGCCACATGTACGGCCAGGCGCTCATGTAACATCGGGGTATAATGGCGGCACTCACTTGCACTGCGCGTGGTAATACTTGATGAGGTTCTGCAGCAGGTCCACGCCCTTCTTGGTCTTGATTTCATTAACTTTAATAAGATACTGTCAGAAGACAAATATGGCGGTTAGGAGAGCGCTGCATTCAGCGCTGCGCACCAATCGGGGGTGGGGGGTGGGGGGGCTAATTAAATAATCATGCCTATGTTATTATGTTAATATCAGACACCCGGCTCTGCATATTGTTCTAGACGGCAGCGATGTGCTGAACTCTATTCAGGCACATAACAGTAATCAATCCCAGGGACAACCAGCCCATGGCATACAGCACCATCAATCTCAACATCGTTTAACCCCGACGACGCCACGACACATCCACTGGCATGTAGAGGTGATCATGCATTCACATTCAATATCACAACAATGCATGGTGAGTCTATTCATCCAGTATATGGGGTTGTGTACCAGGGGGGACGTGATCCCACTAACAGGACGCATGGTAAGTCTATTCATCCAGTATATGGGGTTGTGTACCAGGGGGGACATGATCCCACTAACAGGACACATGGTGAGTCTATTCATCCAGTATATGGGGTTGTGTACTGGGGGGACGTGATCCCACTAATAGGACATGTGGTGAGTCTCTTCATCCAGTATATGAGGTTGTGTACCGGGGGGACGTGATCCCACTAATAGGACATGTGGTGAGTCTCTTCATCCAGTATATGAGGTTGTGTACCGGGGGGATGTGATCCCACTAACAGGACACATGGTGAGTCTATTCATCCAGTATATGGGGCTGTGTACTGGGGGGACGTGATCCCACTAACAGGACATGTGGTGAGTCTCTTCATCCAGTATATGGGGTTGTGTACTGGGGGGACGTGATCCCACTAACAGGACACATGGTGAGTCTATTCATCCAGTATATGGGGTTGTGTACTGGGGGGACGTGATCCCACTAATAGGACATGTGGTGAGTCTCTTCATCCAGTATATGAGGTTGTGTACCGGGGGGACGTGATCCCACTAATAGGACATGTGGTGAGTCTCTTCATCCAGTATATGAGGTTGTGTACCGGGGGGACGTGATCCCACTAATAGGACACGTGGTGAGTCTCTTCATCCAGTATATGGTGTTGTGTACTGGGGGGACGTGATCCCACTAACAGGACACATGGTGAGTCTATTCATCCAGTATATGGGGTTGTGTACTGGGGGGACGTGATCCCACTAACAGGACATGTGGTGAGTCTCTTCATCCAGTATATGAGGTTGTGTACCGGGGGGACGTGATCCCACTAATAGGACATGTGGTGAGTCTCTTCATCCAGTATATGAGGTTGTGTACCGGAGGGACGTGATCCCACTAACAGGACACATGGTGAGTCTATTCATCCAGTATATGGGGTTGTGTACTGGGGGGACGTGATCCCACTAATAGGACATGTGGTGAGTCTATTCATCCACTATACAACGTTGTTTACTGGGGGGACGTGATGCCACTAACAGGACAGATGGTGAGTCTATTCATCCAGTATATTGGGTTGTGTGCTGGGGGGACGTGATCCCACTAATAGGGCACATAGTAACATAGTTAATAAGGCCGAATGAAGACAATGTCCATCTAGTCCAGCCTGTCTAACCTCCTGTGTTGTTGATCCAGAAGAAGGCAAAAAAACCCAAGAGCAGAAGCCAATTAGCCCTTTTCGGGAAAAAACTCCTTCCCGACTCCCTAATGGCAATCAGACTGTTCCCTGGACCAACCCCTAATAGTTCCTACCTGCCTGTATACCCGGATTAACAAATAATCTAAAATCTATATCCTGTAATATCCTTCCTCTCCAGAAAGACATCTAGTTCCTCTTTAACTCCTCTATGGATCCTGCCATCACCACGTCCTCAGGCAGAGAGTTCCACAGTCTCACTGCTCTTACAGTAAAGAACCCCCTTCTGTGTTGGTGATGAAACCTGCTTTCTTCTAGCCGTAGTGGATGCCCTCTTGTTACCGTCGTGGTCCTGGGTGTAAACAGATCCTGGCAGAGATCCTTGTATTGTCCCCTCATGTATTTATACATGGTTATTTGATCACCCCTTAGCCATCTTTTTTCCGGGGTGAATAATCCCAGTTTTGGTGCCTCTCTGGGTATTCCAGTCCCGTCATTCCATGTATTAGTTTAGTTGCCCTTATTTGTACCCCTCCAGCGCTGTAACATCTTTCCTGAGCCCCGGTGACCAGAACTGTGCGCAGTATTCCATGTGAGGCCTGACAAGTGCCTTGTATAGTGGGAGGATAATGTTCTCGCCCCTCGCCCCTATACCTCTTTTACTGCACCCCAAGACTTTATTAGCTTTTGCTGCAGCTGACTGGCATTGGTTACTCCAGTTTAGTCTACTGCCCACTAGTACCCCCGGGTCTTTTCCCTAGTAGTACCCCATTTAGTGTATATTGGTGACATCCGTTTCTCCTGCCCATGTGCAGAACCTTACATTTATCCACATTGACCCTCATCCCCCCCCCCCCCCCAATCCCCCGGCTTATCTCGGTCCGTTTGTAGCCGCACATTGTCCTCCGTTGTATTAATTATCTTGTATAATTGTGTCATCTGTAAATATTGATATGTTACTGTGCAGCCCCTCTATCAGGGCGTTGGTAAATATATTGAACAGAATGGGGCCTAATACTGAACCCTGTGGCACCCCGCTAGCGACTGTGGTCCAATCAGAGTACGAACCATTTATTACCCCCTCTGCTTTCTATCTCTGAGCCAATTCTTTACCCAGATACACAGGTTTTCACCCAATCCGAGCTTCTCATTTATATATCAGCCTATTATGTGGCACGGTGTCAAATGCTTTAGAGAAGTCCAGATATATGAGATCAATAGACTCTCCCAGGTCCAGCCTAGAGCTTACTTCATGGTAGAAGCTGATCAGATTTGTCTGACATGATAGACCCTTCATGAATCCATGCTGGTGAGGAGTTATTCCGTTGTTCTCCTTGAGGTGCTCATCGATGGCGTCTCTCAGAATCCCCTCGAATATTTTTCCAGTTACTGAAGTGAGACTTACCGGCCTGTAGTTACCAGGCTCACTTTTGGACCCTTTTTATATATTGGAACTACATTGGCAATGCGCCAATCCAATAGTACAACCCCGGTCTTAATAGTGTCCATAAATATAAGAAATAGGGGTCTATTACATCATTTAGTTCCCTTAGAACCCTTGGGTGTATTCCATCTCGGCCCGGCGACTTATCGATTTTAATCTTCTTTAACATGGCAAGTCTATACATTCAGTATACGGGGTTGTGTACTGGGGGGGACGTGATCCCACTAAGAGGACATATGGTCAGTCTATCCATCCAGTATACAAGGTTGTGTACCCGGGGGACATGATCCCACTAATAGGCAACATGGTGAGTCTATTCATCCAGTATACGGGGTTGTGTACTGGGGGGAAATGATCCCACTAATAGGACACTTGGTGAGTCTATGCATCCAGTATACAAGGTTGTGTGCTGGGGGGACGTGATCCCACTAATAGGACACTTGGTGAGTCTATTCATCCAGTATATTGGGTTGTGCACTGGGGGGAAGTGATCCCACTAATAGAACATATGGTGAGTCTATTCATCCAGTATACGAGGTTGTGTGCTGGGGGGGGGCGTGCTCTCACTAATAGGACACTTGGTGAGTCTATGCATCCAGTATACAAGGTTGTGTGCTGGGGGGACGTGATCCCACTAATAGGACGTATAGTGAGTCTATTCGTCCAGTATATTGGGTTGTGCGCTGGGGGGGGGCGTGATCCCACTAATAGGGAACGTGGTGAGTCTATTCATCCAGTATACAGGGTTGTGTGCTGGGGGGACGTGATCCCACTAATAGGACATATGGTGAGTCTATTCATCCAGTATATTGGGTTGTGTGCTGGGGGGACGTGATCCCCCTAACAGGACATATGGTGAGTCTATTCATCAAGTATACAAGGTTGTGTGCTGGGGGGACGTGATCCTGCTAATAGGGCGTATGGTGAGTCTATTCAAAAAGTATAAAAGGTTGTGTACTGGGGGGACGTGATCCCGCTAATGGGGCGTAAGGTGAGTCTATTCATCCAGTATATGGGGTTGTGTACCGGGGGGATGTGATCCCACTAATAGGGCGTATGGTGAGTCTATTTATCCAGTATATTGGGTTGTGTGCTGGTGGGACGTGATCCAACTAATACTGAACGTGGTGAGTCTATTCATCCAGTATACGAGGTTGTGTGCTGGGGGGACGTGATCCCACTAATAGGACGCATGGTGAGTCTATTCATCCAGTATATGGGGTTGTGTACCGGGGGGACGTGATCCCACTAATAGGACGTATGGTGAGTCTATTTATCCAGTATATTGGGTTGTGCGCTAGGGGGGGCGTGATCCCGCTAATAGGGAACGTGGTGAGTCTATTCATCCAGTATACGAGGTTGTGTGCTGGTGGGACGTGATCCGACTAATAGGACTCTTGGTGAGTCTATTCATCCAGTACACGAGGTTGTGTGCTGGGTGGACGTGATCCCACTAAAAGGGAACGTGGTGAGTCTATTCATCCAGTATATTGGGTTGTGTGCTGGGGGGACGTGATCCCACTAACAGGACGCATGGTGAGTCTATTCATCCAGTACACGAGGTTGTGTGCTGGGGGGACGTGATCCCACTAATAGGACGCATGGTGAGTCTATTCATCCAGTACACGAGGTTGTGTGCTGGGGGGACGTGATCCCACTAAAAGGGAACGTGGTGAGTCTATTCATCGAGTATATTGGGTTGTGTGCTGGGGGGACGTGATACTAATAGGGCAGATGAAAAGGGGTTTGTTACTGTCCCCTTCAGAGTTTATGGTGCGGTTGGTCATCTCACCTCACACATCTGTAACTGGAAGAGTCTCCTCTCCTTCTCCATCTCCTCGGCGATCTCGGCCCCCGTTATCTCCGTCCGGATCATCCCATGTTGCTTTGCGTGTTCTCTCTTCTCCTTTTCAATTTTGGTGCTAGAAATAAATGTCAAATCTCAACAAGGAATGACCAATCCGGCTCCGGCCGCTGTCAACAAGGAATGACCAATCCGGCTCCGGCCGCTGTCAAGAAAGAATGACCAATCCGGCTCCGGCAGCTGTCAAGAAAGAATGACCAATCCGGCTCCGGCCGCTGTCAAGAAAGAATGACCAATCCGGCTCTGGCCGCTGTCACGCTGAGGGTTATTGTCTGGGTCGATTCTGATCTGAAATCTGCAACCTGTTAGCCTCTCACGGGGTTTGGTTCCCTCATGGGGCTCCTCCGCACTCGCCAGCGCTGCACAGCATCAGGGTTTGTGCCTCTGCGGAGCACAGTCTAAGTTCAGCTAGTCGTGTATTTGGAGGTTGGATGGAGCCCCGGGCCAAACCCTCAAGTTCATCCACAACATTTGTAAATACAAGTCCGTGGCAGACCTCGTGGTCGGCTGGCATCCGTGGCACATCTGTGTGGATGTGGGGTGTGACTGTGTGAATGAGGCCCAACAAACACAGCGAACCGCTCAAGCCCCAACGACGTCCGCAGCGAGTCCCACAACATCCTGATAAATCCTCTACGGGGGCGATGTACTAACAAGTGGAAGTATAACATCCACTACACGAGCCAGCAGTCATGTGACCGCCGGGATGCTTGGCACAGCAGAGCTGCAGGGGCCTTCCAGACCCTGATCAGCTCTGCAGTGACTACAGTCACTACAGAGGATGTAACTGGGGCTCCGACGGCTGCCCCGGCTGTGAATGTCCCCCAAAGGTCTTATATGAGGTCATGGGGGACAAGGATGGTAAAAAGCAGAAGTAAAGAGAAATTACAGAATAGATCACCCACACGAGACACCAACCCAAGCCAGCGCTCCGGGCGCCCGGTAATCCCACACCGTACATACTATACATCAAGACCCCCACACACAATGAGGAACCGCCAGCTACTTCAGTGCAAATGAACCAATAACTATAAATGTTAATCATTTTATTCAGCTTTTTACACCCAATAAAACTAAAAAAAAATGAAAAGAAAAAGGCAAAATCATTAAACCCGCCCTATAAGTCACGGAAAAAAACAGCAAAAAGAGTTCAAAAAAAAGGAAAAAAAATGCGGCAGTAAGACCGCCACATGGGTCAAATCCCTACAGAGTCTGGTCCTTAAGGGGTTAATGTCTGGAACTAAGGGGGCGGAGTATCTCCAGTTGTCCTCCTCCTGGAGGGCTGGGGACGTGTCGCCTCCAGGACCCTCCAGAACCCATTGCCCTCCCACCCACCTCCTCTCCAGGATTTCTGGCATCATACTGGGGAAGACCACCCAATACACCCAGGGTGGGAGAGGGACTTGTCCCTGGAGCTGCAGGACTGACTGGGAGAGGGCATTCACGTTGGCACACACACTACCGCCTGCGCGGCGCCTCCTCTGCAGGCGGCACAGATGTCCAGACCCGCTCCACCATATATTCCCCTCAGTACCAGGCACCTGTTGGAGCTGTGGGTCCAGGCATGGCAGTGCCCGCTTATCCAGCCTTTCTGGAGGAAGGTCTCCCCTGTGGCACAACCAGCTTTGCTCTCTGTTATCTCTCAGTCAAAAACCGTTGCGGCAAAGCTGGCAGATTCCTTGGCCGCAGCATGTCAATTTTTTTCCCCCGCTGCGGCTGCTCTCGCGTCTATGGGAGCGCCAGCCGCTACGGTAAAGTGTGCTGTCAAGCCGCCCCTAAACCAGCGGCTGAGTGACGCGGGTTTTGAAGCGCTTTCCCGGCAAAAATCTCACGTTTTTTCGCTACAGCCAAACCGCGAGATTTCCGGCGCGACTCCACCCTGCGGGGACCCAGCCTTACTGGTTTATCTTTTCTAATTTCTCGGTTACTGCGGTCGTCCTGCAGGAGGCGCTAAATGTTGTGTCCAACTTATTATACAAATACTCTGCAAGTGCAACCATCCAGAAGTCCAGCAGACTCCTCATGGGACATCAACCCCCCACCGAGACCCCGAACAGGGACCCCCCACAGGGACCCCGAACAGAGACCCCCCCCCCCCACAGGGACCCCCCCCCCCACAGGGACCCCCCCCCACAGGGACCCCTGCCCTTCACTCCCTTTTGGCAAGGACTTACAATTTGGTTTCATAATCCTTCCAGGCCTTGTCAAATGGCTTCTTTAGGTCCTTGAAGGGGAAGATAAAAAACACAGAATAAGATGCAACCAAGACAAATACTGTGCAACTCCACCAGCAGCAGAATAGTGAGTGCAGCTCTGGGGTATAATACAGGATGTAACTCAGGAGCAGTACAGGATAAGTAATGTATGTACACAGTGACTCCACCAGCAGAATAGTGAGTACAGCTCTGGAGTATAATACAGGATGTACCTCAGGAGCAGTACAGGATAAGTAATGTATGTACACAGTGACTCCACCAGCAGAATAGTGAGTGCAGCTCTGGAGTATAATACAGGATGTAACTCAGGAGCAGTACAGGATAAGTAATGTATGTACACAGTGACTCCACCAGCAGAATAGTAAGTGCAGCTCTGGGGTATAATACAAGATGTAACTCAGGATCAGTACAGGATAAGTAATGTATGTACACAGTGACTCCACCAGCAGAATAGTGAGTGCAGCTCTGGAGTATAATACTGGATATAACTCAGGGTCAGTACAGGATAAGTAACGTATGTACAGAGTGACTCCAGCAGCAGAATAGTGAGTGCAGCTCTGGGGTATAATACAGGATGTAACTCAGGATCAGTGCAGGATAAGTAATGTATGTACACAGTGACTCCACCAGCAGAATAGTGAGTGCAGCTCTGGGGTATAATACAGGATGTAACTCAGGAGCAGTACAGGATAAGTAATGTATGTACACAGTGAATCCACCAGCAGAATAGTGAGTGCAGCTCTGGGGTATAATACAGGATGTAACTCAGGATCAGTACAGGATAAGTAATGTATGTACACAGTGACTCCACCAGCAGAATAGTGAGTGCAGCTCTGGGGTATAATACAGGATGTAACTCAGGATAAGTACAGGATAAGTAATATATGTACACAGTGACTCCACCAGCAGAATAGTGAGTGCAGCTCTGGGGTATAATACAGGATTTAACTCAGGAGCAGTACAGGATAAGTAATGTGTGTACACAGTGACTCTACCAGCAGAATAGTGAGTGCAGCTCTGGAGTATAATACAGGATGTAACTCAGGAGCAGTACAGGATAAGTAATGTATGTATACAGTGACTCCACCAGCAGAATAGTGAGTGCAGCTCTGGAGTATAATACAGGATGTAAGTCAGGAGCAGTACAGGATAAGTAATGTATGGACACAGTGACTCCACCAGCAGAATAGTGAGTGCAGCTCTGGAGTATAATACAGGATGTAACTGAGGGTCAGTACAGGATAAGTAATGTATGTACATAGTGACTCCACCAGCAGAATACTGAGTGCAGCTCTGGGGTATAATACAGGATGTAACTCAGGGTCAGTGCAGGATAAGTAATGTATGTACACAGTGACTCCACCAGCAGAATAGTGAGTGCAGCTCTGGGTCTGACTGTCAGTGACTTTGTGCCTTATATGAAGATTTCTAATCCTGTCCACATGTCGGGTGCCGCTGTGAAGTAGACAGGCCGCACACACTTCCCTTTAGCTCATTTATCTGTCTATATCGGCCTGCTCACATGGCTGTCCATTAAAGTCTATGGACGTGCGTGTGGAGACTGCGTATCAGTACGTAAGAGAAGTGTCATCCCGCTGTACCCTCTGCTGGGCACGCAGTATGGGCAGTGTATGACCAGCGGTCTATATACAGTACATGGCGGACGGGCAGCGTTTCCACACACATCTGAAGAGTGCGGGCAATTTTAAAACTAAGACAAGAGGAGTCACGTAGCACCGGCCGGTGTGGGAGCGGCACGCCGCCATTCGCAGTGCACTCGCAGCCCATTCGCAGTCTCGTCGCCAGCACGTATGGATGGAGAGTGTCGACGCTCCGGGGAGGCTGCAGCGTTGCACGCACGCGGCCGTGTGAACCAGCGCTAAACATGAAGCCGATCATTACTCACCCCTTTCACTCCTTTCAAGTCACCTTTAAGAAGGGAGTCCAGTGTGAAGATGACATTGTGGCTTAATCCCTGGAGCTAAAAGACGAGAAAACCAAGAGGTGAGACGGCCGTCCGATCAGACAGTACATCCTGCAATATGGCGGCCGGCGTCACCCACAGCGTCACGGACTACATGGCACTACTCACCCTACACCAAGCGAGCCAACAGTATCCGCTGCACCCGCCCTCCGCCGTAGCCTTGCCTGCAGAAGACGCAGCATCACCTGAGCTCTTGGTTTTATGGCACCGCGGATGTGAGCCCGGACGCCAGGACAACGGCTGGTGACACTGCCAGGACAGAGGGCTACAGTGCAGGATGGTGGTGGCCGAGGACGGGCAGGTATAGCTGGTGCCATAGGGGAAATGCTGTATGCTGATTGGGCGACCCCTTTAATACACTTTGTTTCAGGATCTCTCCTTGCAGTCAATGAATAGGAAATGGCCATATCCTGAGGCTGAAAAGCAGTAGCGACCCAGGACCTTCTCACGGGGGCTGCATCCAGACTACGCCCCCTCAGCACGAGTTAAATGCAGTGAAAGGGTTAATGTCCGGTGATGTAGGGCAGTGTATGGGTATCTGCTGGTGAAGGCCATACAAAGGGTTAATGGCAACATTCCTGGTGGTCTGCACCATTAACGGAGGGTTAATGTAAAGCCCCCTGGTGGTCTAGTGCTATGGAAGGGTTAGACCAGCAGGGGTGCGGTGCTGCATGCGCTGACCAGAGAGATATGTGAGGTCTGCCCGGCAGTGGACAGCCGTGCTTCGGACCACCACTAGTCAGCAGGTAGGTACCTGGCTGAGAGGGGCAGCAGCGCTGCATGGAGCATCGCACCACCACTGACTGTCCACTGATGACCCATCAGCTTGTCTCATAGTGCCCCCCAAAGACCTCCGAAGGGTCACATGACACCTCATTCCAGCCCTGACCTCTAATGATCAGGAGCAGCTCTATGATTGGCTGCAGCACCCTGTAGTTCAGCTCTGCTAGATGCGCTGCCTCTAGCGTCACTCATCTAGGAAGGTGCTTCCACTTACCAGGTTCTTGAGGAGTGTTGACAGCTCCTTGGTGAGAGTGGAAAACTTCACGAACGCGGTGCCCAAATCAGCGTTATCGCGGCTTAGGAAATTACTCCCGAACTTATCTAGCGCCTGAGCGTAGGTGTCCTCGTTCTGGATGTGATCTGCGGAAGAAACCAGAAGCTCTTACTGCAGGCATCAAACCGTTCCTAAAGGGACGTCTAGGACCACGAGATTGTGAACCTTTCCTGGGTCACCAGTGGGACATCGGTTAGGCCAATTCACGAATGAGTGAGCACTACTGTCACAGCGCTGTACGTGGCATAGTGGCGGTGCCTGGTACTGCAGCTCAGTCACTGGGACGTCACCGGCATGAGAAGAGACCATGGTGCTCACACCAGCTGATCAGCTGCGGACGCCCACTGATCTGGTACCATCGGCCGTGTGGATGAGAAGGAGGAGGCGCTATAAAACATGCCGCCATCTTGTCCCGCCGCACATATAGAAGAGGGCAGCAGTTTGTACAGGAGAGGTGAGGGGGGGGGGGGGGACAGAGGCCCGCCATACACCGCATCAGTCTGGGGGGGCAGCGCAGTGTGTCAGGACAGGAGCGTGCTCGCCTGTCCACATATACTGGTTAGTGAAAGCAGACAAGATGGACAGCGCCCACAGCACAGAGGACTTCAGGAGAGGAGGGTGAAGGGTCACGTGGAGACACTTGGGGCTCATACCATTCAGTGGAGTCACTGAAGAACACGTCCCCTGGCAGCACAGAGGATTTCAGGAGAGGCTGCTGAGCTCTCCTCCGCCTGCGGGCGCTACACCCCTGGATGCCAGCCTCCTCAACCCGGAGTAATCTCATCCCGCTGTAATAACGTATCTGGCTTCCTTATTTCAGCCGCCGTCCCGCCGGTCGGACGTGCGGTGTAGCAGAATTGCGCTCTCCCAGCATACGGCCTTAATCTATTATTTAACAAATCTTTTGGCTTCTGCCCAAAAAACTCCTGAGGAGCCGACAAGAAAACACGAAAACCTGAGCTATTTATACAAGAAGCCGCCTCCGGCAGGCTGTAATCAACCTTGTGCTGTCATTCGGGGCTGCAATACCCCAAACCTCCACTGTGAGGCGCTGCGTCTCCTCACCGCATCCACCAAAATGTTCCAAATGAAAGTTATTGCTACATTATTTGGTGTAATGAAAAGGGACGCTCCGCCCGGACCACCGACCTCAGCAGGAGGGGGAGATGGATCGCCGTGGTCTCTGCCGTTGTAGACACTAGGGGGCGCTCCGCCTGGACCACCGATCTCAGCAGGGAGGGAGGAGATGGATCGCCGTGCTCTCTGCCATGGTAGACACTAGGGGGCGCTCCGCCTGGACCACCGACCTCAGCAGGAGGGGGAGATGGATCGCCGTGCTCTCTGCCATGGTAGACACTAGGGGGCGCTCCGCCCGGACCACCGACCTCAGCAGGAGGGGAGATGGATCGCCGTGCTCTCTGCCATGCTAGACACTAGGGGGCGCTCCGCCCGGACCACCGATCTCAGCAGGAGGGGGAGATGGATCGCCGTGCTCTCTGCCATGGTAGACACTAGGGGGCGCTCCACCCGGACCACCGACCTCAGCAGGAGGGGAGATGGATCGCCGTGCTCTCTGCCATGGTAGACACTAGGGGGCGCTCCACCCGGACCACCGACCTCAGCAGGAGGGGAGATGGATCGCCGTGCTCTCTGCCATGGTAGACACTAGGGGGCGCTCCACCCGGACCACCGACCTCCTCAGCAGGAGGGGAGATGGATCGCCGTGCTCTCTGCCGTTGTAGACACTAGGGGGCGCTCCGCCCGGACCACCGACCTCAGCAGGGAGGGAGGAGATGGATCGCCGTGCTCTCTGCCGTTGTAGACACTAGGGGGCGCTCCGCCCGGACCACCGATCTCAGCAGGAGGGGGAAATGGATCGCCGTGCTCTCTGCCATGGTAGACACTAGGGGGCGCTCCGCCTGGACCACCGATCTCAGCAGGAGGGGGAGATGGATCGCCGTGCTCTCTGCCGTTGTAGACACTAGGGGGCGCTCCGCCTGGACCACCGATCTCAGCAGGGAGGGAGGAGATGGATCGCCGTGCTCTCTGCCATGGTAGACACTAGGGGGCGCTCCGCCTGGACCACCGACCTCAGCAGGAGGGGGAGATGGATCGCCGTGCTCTCTGCCACGGTAGACACTAGGGGGCGCTCCGCCCGGACCACCGACCTCAGCAGGAGGGGAGATGGATCGCCGTGCTCTCTGCCATGGTAGACACTAGGGGGCGCTCCGCCCGGACCACCGATCTCAGCAGGAGGGGGAGATGGATCGCCGTGCTCTCTGCCATGGTAGACACTAGGGGGCGCTCCACCCGGACCACCGACCTCAGCAGGAGGGGAGATGGATCGCCGTGCTCTCTGCCATGGTAGACACTAGGGGGCGCTCCACCCGGACCACCGACCTCAGCAGGAGGGGAGATGGATCGCCGTGCTCTCTGCCATGGTAGACACTAGGGGGCGCTCCACCCGGACCACCGACCTCCTCAGCAGGAGGGGAGATGGATCGCCGTGCTCTCTGCCGTTGTAGACACTAGGGGGCGCTCCGCCCGGACCACCGACCTCAGCAGGGAGGGAGGAGATGGATCGCCGTGCTCTCTGCCGTTGTAGACACTAGGGGGCGCTCCGCCCGGACCACCGATCTCAGCAGGAGGGGAAATGGATCGCCGTGCTCTTTGCCATGGTAGACACTAGGGGGCGCTCCGCCTGGACCACCGATCTCAGCAGGAGGGGGAGATGGATCGCCGTGCTCTCTGCCGTTGTAGACACTAGGGGGAGCTCCGCCCGGACCACCGACCTCAGCAGGAGGGGGAGATGGATCGCCATGCTATCTGCCATGGTAGACACTAGGGGGCGCTCCGCCTGGACCACCGATCTCAGCAGGAGGGGGAGATGGATCGCCGTGCTCTCTGCCGTTGTAGACACTAGGGGGAGCTCCGCCCGGACCACCGACCTCAGCAGGAGGGAGAGATGGATCGCCATGCTATCTGCCATGGTAGACACTAGGGGGCGCTCCGCCTGGACCACCGATCTCAGCAGGAGGGGGAGATGGATCGCCGTGCTCTCTGCCGTTGTAGACACTAGGGGGCGCTCCGCCTGGACCACCGATCTCAGCAGGAGGGGGAGATGGATCGCCATGCTCTCTGCCGTTGTAGACACTAGGGGGCGCTCCGCCCGGACCACCGACCTCAGCAGGAGGGGGGAGATGGATCGCTGTGCTCTCTGCCATGGTAGACACTAGGGGGTGCTCCACCTGGACCACCGACCTCAGCAAGAGGGGGGGGGATGGATTGCTGTGCTATCTGCCATGGTAGACACTAGGGGGCGCTCCGCCTGGACCACCGATCTCAGCAGGAGGGGGAGATGGATCGCCGTGCTATCTGCCATGGTAGACACTAGGGGGCGCTCCGCCTGGACCACCGATCTCAGTAGGAGGGGGAGATGGATCGCCGTGCTCTCTGCCGTTGTAGACACTAGGGGGCGCTCCGCCTGGACCACCGATCTCAGCAGGAGGGGGAGATGGATCGCCGTGCTATCTGCCATGGTAGACACTAGGGGGCGCTCCGCCTGGACCACCGATCTCAGCAGGAGGGGGAGATGGATCGCCGGGCTCTCTGCCATGGTAGACACTAGGGGGCGCTCCGCCTGGACCACCGATCTCAGCAGAAGGGGGAGATGGATCGCCGTGCTATCTGCCATGGTAGACATTAGGGGGCGCTCCGCCTGGACCACCGACCTCAGCAGGAGGGGGAGATGGATCGCCGTGCTATCTGCCATGGTAGACACTAGGGGGCGCTCCGCCTGGACCACCGATCTCAGCAGGAGGGGGAGATGGATCGCCGTGCTATCTGCCATGGTAGACACTAGGGGGCGCTCCGCCTGGACCACCGATCTCAGCAGGAGGGGGAGATGGATCGCCGGGCTCTCTGCCATGGTAGACACTAGGGGGCGCTCCGCCTGGACCACCGATCTCAGCAGAAGGGGGAGATGGATCGCCGTGCTATCTGCCATGGTAGACATTAGGGGGCGCTCCGCCTGGACCACCGACCTCAGCAGGAGGGGGAGATGGATCGCCGTGCTCTCTGCCGTTGTAGACACTAGGGGGCGCTCCGCCTGGACCACCGATCTCAGCAGGAAGGGGAGATGGATCGCAGTGCTCTCTGCCATGGTAGACACTAGGGGGCGCTCCACCTGGACCACCGACTTCAGTAGGAGGGGGGAGATGGATCGCCGTGCTCTCTGCCGTTGTAGACACTAGGGGGCGCTCCGCCCGGACCACCGATCTCAGCAGGAGGGGGAAATGGATCGCCGTGCTCTCTGCCATGGTAGACACTAGGGGGTGCTCCGCCCGGACCACCGATCTCAGCAGGAGGCGGAGATGGATCGCCATGCTCTCTGCCGTTGTAGACACTAGGTGGCGCTCCGCCCGGACCACCGACCTCAGCAGGAGGGGGAGATGGATGGCCGTGCTCTCTGCCATGGTAGACACTAGGGGGCGCTCCGCCTGGACCACCGATCTCAGCAGGAGGCGGAGATGGATCGCCGTGCTCTCTGCCATGGTAGACACTAGGGGGCGCTCCGCCCGGACCACCGATCTCAGCAGGAGGCGGAGATGGATCGCCATGCTCTCTGCCGTTGTAGACACTAGGTGGCGCTCCGCCTGGACCACCGATCTCAGCAGGAGGGGGAGATGGATCGCCGTGCTCTCTGCCATGGTAGACACTAGGAGGCGCTCCTCCCGGACCACCGACCTCAGCAGGAGGGGGAGATGGATCGCCGTGCTCTCTGCCGTTGTAGACACTAGGGGGCGCTCCGCCCGGACCACCGACCTCAGCAGGAGGGGAGATGGATCGCCGTGCTCTCTGCCGTTGTAGACACTAGGGGGCGCTCCACCTGGACCACCGACCTCAGTAGGAGGGGGGAGATGGATCGCCGTGCTCTCTGCCATGGTAGACACTAGGGGGCGCTCCGCCTGGACCACCGATCTCAGCAGGGAGGGAGGAGATGGATCGCCGTGCTCTCTGCCGTTGTAGACACTAGGGGGCGCTCCGCCTGGACCACCGATCTCAGCAGGAGGCGGAGATGGATCGCCGTGCTCTCTGCCATGGTAGACACTAGGGGGCGCACCGCCTGGACCACCGATCTCAGCAGGAGGGGGAGATGGATCGCCGTGCTCTCTGCCGTTGTAGACACTAGGGGGCGCTCCGCCTGGACCACCGATCTCAGCAGGAGGGGGAGATGGATCGCCGTGCTCTCTGCCATGGTAGACACTAGGGGGCGCTCCGCCTGGACCACCGACCTCAGCAGGAGGGGGGAGATGGATCGCCGTGCTCTCTGCCATGGTAGACACTAGGGGGCGCTCCGCCCGGACCACCGATCTCAGCAGGAGGCGGAGATGGATCGCCATGCTCTCTGCCGTTGTAGACACTAGGTGGCGCTCCGCCTGGACCACCGATCTCAGCAGGAGGGGGAGATGGATCGCCGTGCTCTCTGCCATGGTAGACACTAGGAGGCGCTCCTCCCGGACCACCGACCTCAGCAGGAGGGGAGATGGATCGCCGTGCTCTCTGCCGTTGTAGACACTAGGGGGCGCTCCGCCTGGACCACCGATCTCAGCAGGAGGGGAGATGGATCTCCGTGCTCTCTGCCGTTGTAGACACTAGGGGGCGCTCCACCTGGACCACCGACCTCAGTAGGAGGGGGGAGATGGATCGCCGTGCTCTCTGCCATGGTAGACACTAGGGGGCGCTCCGCCTGGACCACCGATCTCAGCAGGGAGGGAGGAGATGGATCGCCGTGCTCTCTGCCGTTGTAGACACTAGGGGGCGCTCCGCCTGGACCACCGATCTCAGCAGGAGGCGGAGATGGATCGCCGTGCTCTCTGCCATGGTAGACACTAGGGGGCGCACCGCCTGGACCACCGATCTCAGCAGGAGGGGGAGATGGATCGCCGTGCTCTCTGCCGTTGTAGACACTAGGGGGCGCTCCGCCTGGACCACCGATCTCAGCAGGAGGGGGAGATGGATCGCCGTGCTCTCTGCCATGGTAGACACTAGGGGGCGCTCCGCCTGGACCACCGACCTCAGCAGGAGGGGGGAGATGGATCGCCGTGCTCTCTGCTGTTGTAGACACTAGGGGGCGCTCCGCCTGGACCACCGATCTCAGCAGGGGGGGGGGGAGATGGATCGCCGTGCTCTCTGCCATGGTAGACACTAGGGGGCGCTCCGCCTGGACCACCGATCTCAGCAGAAGGGGGAGATGGATCGTCGTGCTCTCTGCTGTTGTAGACACTAGGGGGCGCTCCGCCTGGACCACCGACCTCAGCAGGAGGGGGAGATGGATCGCCGTGCTCTCTGCCATGGTAGACACTAGGGGGCGCTCCACCTGGACCACCGACCTCAGCAGGAGGGGGGAGATGGATCGCCGTGCTCTCTGCTGTTGTAGACACTAGGGGGCGCTCCGCCTGGACCACCGACCTCAGCAGGAGGGGGAGATGGATCGCCGTGCTCTCTGCCATGGTAGACACTAGGGGGCGCTCCACCTGGACCACCGACCTCAGCAGGAGGGGGGAGATGGATCGCCGTGCTCTCTGCTGTTGTAGACACTAGGGGGCGCTCCGCCCGGACCACCGATCTCAGCAGGAGGCGGAGATGGATCGCCGTGCTCTCTGCCATGGTAGACACTAGGGGGCGCTCCGCCTGGACCACCGACCTCAGCAGGAGGGGGGAGATGGATCGCCGTGCTCTCTGCCGTTGTAGACACTAGGGGGCGCACCGCCTGGACCACCGATCTCAGCAGGAGGAGGAAATGGATCGCCGTGCTCTCTGCCATGGTAGACACTAGGGGGCGCTCCGCCTGGACCACCGACTTCAGCAGGAGGGGAGATGGATCGCCGTGCTCTCTGCCAATGGGGCTTATTCACTAACACTGCTGGTCTAACACCACCTACTATTTGGCTTATTTTACACCAAAAATTGTGCCAAAACTTTGACACAATTTCCATCACTTTTTGGCGCTTTTTCAGACAAATCAGAAAAACTGTCAGAAAGTGTCTAAACAGACATTAATCCGACACACTGAATACACTGAAAGGTGCAGAAGTACTGCGGTGTATTATCAGAGACGGAAACAAAATGTAATTAAGATAACCTTGTTTCACACTTTTTCCTCGTTGTTTAAAAAAATAACCCAAATCCCACCCGGTGTCGTCCGATCGGCAGCGACCGGCGCAACAACCGGAACACCGTCTGTCCTGATGGCAAACCCAACGATGTTAGTGACAAGTATAGAAGGAGCGACAAGAAACGCGCAGGATGTCTGCAGCAGCTGGGGCTGGTAACCCCTTCAGGGCCGGTCCCCCTGATCACGGCCGCAGAGGCTGGTAACCCCTTCAGGGCCGGTCCCCGTGATCACGGCCGCAGGGGCTGGTAACCCCTTCAGGGCCGGTCCCCCTGATCACGGCCGCAGGGGCTGGTAACCCCTTCAGTGCCGCTCCCCCTGATCACGGCGGCAGGGGCTGGTAACCCCTTCAGGGCCGGTCCCACTGATCACGGCCGCAGGGGCTGGTAACCCCTTCAGGGCCGGTCCCCCTGATCACGGCCGCAGAGGCTGGTAACCCCTTCAGGGCCGGTCCCCCTGATCACGGCCGCAGGGGGAGCTTCCGCACACATCATGTCCTGTGCACACAGCTCTGAAGTACTCTGCGCTGCTGGGACCCAGGAGCTTCCGCACACATCATGTCCCGTGCCACAGCTCTGAAGTACTCTGCGCTGCTGGGACCCGGGAGCTTCCCCACACATCATGTCCCGTGCCACAGCTCTGAAGTACTCTGCGCTGCTGGGACCCGGGAGCTTCCCCACACATCATGTCACGTGCCACAGCTCTGAAGTACTCTGCGCTGCTGGGACTCGGGAGCTTCCCCACACATCACATCCTGTGCACACAGCTCTGAAGTACTCTACGCTGCTGGGACCCGGGAGCTTCCGTACACATCATGTCCCGTGCACACAGCTCTGAAGTACTCTGCACTGCTAGGACCCGGGAGCTTCCCCACACATCATGTCCTGTGCACACAGCTCTGAAGTACTCTGCGCTGCTGGGACCCGGGAGCTTCCGCACACATCATGTCCTGTGCACACAGCTCTGAAGTACTCTGCGCTGCTGGGACCCGGGAGCTTCCGCACACATCATGTCCCGTGCACACAGCTCTGAAGTACTCTGCGCTGCTGGGACCCGGGAGCTTCCGCACACATCATGTCCTGTGCACACAGCTCTGAAGTACTCTGCGCTGCTGGGACCCGGGAGCTTCCCCACACATCATGTCCTGTGCACACAGCTCTGAAGTACTCTGCGCTGCTGGGACCCGGGAGCTTCCGCACACATCATGTCCCGTGCACACAGCTCTGAAGTACTCTGCGCTGCTGGGACCCGGGAGCTTCCCCACACATCATGTCCTGTGCACACAGCTCTGAAGTACTCTGCGCTGCTGGGACCCGGGAGCTTCCGCACACATCATGTCCTGTGCACACAGCTCTGAAGTACTCTGCGCTGCTGGGACCCGGGAGCTTCCCCACACATCACATCCTGTGCACACAGCTCTGAAGTACTCTGTGCTGCTGTGACCCGGGAGCTTCCGCACACATCATGTCCTGTGCACACAGCTCTGAAGTACTCTGCGCTGCTGGGACCCGGGAGCTTCCGCACACATCATGTCCCGTGCAGACAGCTCTGAAGTACTCTGCGCTGCTGGGACCCGGGAGCTTCCCCACACATCATGTCCTGTGCACACAGCTCTGAAGTACTCTGTGCTGCTGTGACCCGGGAGCTTCCGCACACATCATGTCCTGTGCACACAGCTCTGAAGTACTCTGCGCTGCTGGGACCCGGGAGCTTCCGCACACATCATGTCCTGTGCACACAGCTCTGAAGTACTCTGCGCTGCTGGGACCCGGGAGCTTCCCCACACATCATGTCCTGTGCACACAGCTCTGAAGTACTCTGCGCTGCTGGGACCCGGGAGCTTCCGCACACATCATGTCCCGTGCACACAGCTCTGAAGTACTCTGCGCTGCTGGGACCCGGGAGCTTCCCCACACATCATGTCCTGTGCACACAGCTCTGAAGTACTCTGCGCTGCTGGGACCCGGGAGCTTCCGCACACATCATGTCCTGTGCACACAGCTCTGAAGTACTCTGCGCTGCTGGGACCCGGGAGCTTCCCCACACATCATGTCCTGTGCACCCAGCTCTGAAGTACTCTGCGCTGCTGGGACCCGGGAGCTTCCGCACACATCATGTCCCGTGCACACAGCTCTGAAGTACTCTGCGCTGCTGGGACCCGGGAGCTTCCCCACACATCATGTCCTGTGCACACAGCTCTGAAGTACTCTGCGCTGCTGGGACCCGGGAGCTTCCGCACACATCATGTCCCGTGCACACAGCTCTGAAGTACTCTGCGCTGCTAGGACCCGGGAGCTTCCGCACACATCATGTCCTGTGCACACAGCTCTGAAGTACTCTGCGCTGCTAGGACCCGGGAGCTTCCGCACACATCACATCCTGTGAACACAGCTCTGAAGTACTCTGTGCTGCCATCCTCCTCACATCTTTACACAAGGATAAAGTGTCGAGTGCGGACAGGGAAGGCGCCTCCCGCAGTCTGTACTTACCTTGACCTGAATTATAGATGGCTTTTACGCTTTTCTTGACCTTCTGCAATGCCGTCCTGTCCTGGTCTAGCACCTAAAGATAGAAAAAACATCTGATCAGACAACAAACCCACTACAAAAACATAGATGATACAGACAGAACTGGCGGACTACCAGGTGCCTCCAGCCCAAACCCCCAATACTCCAGAAAAATAGGAACTAAAGCCCCAGTGACACGCAACGATCACTCAAAAGGTCTTCAAATGTTGGCTTTTGAGCGATAATCGTTGCGTGTAAACACTTCCATCTTTTACTCTTCGGCTCAACAATGATTTTTAGGTGAGTATAAAATCCATTGTTCAGCCAGAGAGAGATAGCAGGGACCGCAGGCTGTGTTCTCCATGGGAGCAGCTGGTTACATTATATTCAGCTGATAGCTCGCGGCAGCTGGTGAGAAGACAATGCAGCTGAGTGTAAAGTCCAGACCGCTCATTAGGAGGGCTTTACACTAGAACAATCTGGGAAGGGAAAGGTAAAAATATACATCTAATTAATGCATCCGAGACCCTCGCTATTAGAAGGGAAAGAACACAGACCAAAAAAATCAGAAGGCAAGTAGAGGAGCAAGAGACCCCGATCACAAACTAACATGTTTCCACACAAATGCACAGAGCATGGGGAACAAACAAGGAGAACTGGAGCTCCGAACACAGGAAGAGAAATATGATGTCATCGGCATCACGGAAACTTGGTGGGATGATACAACGCTCTCCTCGACCCCCTCCAGTCCGGTGTCCGCCCTCTACACTCGACCAAAACCACCCTCATAAAAGTATCAAAGAACCTGGCAACAGCAAAGTTGTCCTAAAGGACATTGCTCTCTCCTGGTTCTTCTCCTAGCTCTCTGACCGCTCTTTCAGCATCTCCCTTGCTGGCTCTCCATCTTCTCTGCTCCCCCTCGCTGTTGGGGTCCCCCAGGGCTCAGTTCTTGGTCCCCTCTCCTCCTCGCTGTTGGGGTCCCCCAGGGCTCAGTTCTTGGTCCCCTCTCCTCCTCGCTGTTGGGGTCCCCCAGGGCTCAGTCCTTGATCCCCTTCTCTTCTCCATCTACACAGCCCCAATAGGACAAACCATCCGCAGATTCGGCCTCCACTACCATCTCTACGCTGATGACACCCAGCTATACCCCTCCTCCTGTAATCTCTCTGCACCTCTCCTCTAGACTGTCTGTCTGTCCGCCGTCTCTAACACCAGGTCCTCCCGCTGTCTTAACCTCTCAAAAACTGATGACCTTGTCTTCTCACTCGCAACCAGCCGACCTCGCCCAACATCTCCATATCAGTATCTGGCACCACCATAACCCCAGACAGCTCACCCGCTGCGGTCACACTGGACTCTGACCTTCCTTTACCCCCCACACCCAATCCCTGGCCCGAACATGCCGCCTGCACCTCAGGAACATTGCCAACATCCGGCTGTTCCTCACAACGGACGCGCTAAAGATACTCGTGGTCGCCCAAATCCATTCCCGACTCAACTACTGCAACTCCCTGCTGATCAGCCTCCCCCGCACCGGACTCGCTCCACTCCAATCCATCCTGAATGTGGCAGCCAGGCTCATCTTCCTGTCCAGCCACAGCGCAGACGCCCCTGCACTATGGCAGTCGCTGCACTGGGTGCTTATCCACTACAGAACACAATTCACACTCATCACCCTCACCCACAAAGCTCTTCACGATGCCACCGTACATCACCCAGCCCATGCTCCGCTCCACATCACCGTAATCACCTCCTGTCCATGCATCACCCAGCCCACACACTGCCCACCACTGTACATCACCCAGCCCAGACACCACACCAACATACATCACCCAGCCCGTACACTACACACCACCGTACAGCACCCAACCCATGCTCCAGCGTACATCGCTCCCCTCCTGTGCATCACCCAGCCCGCGCCACCGTACATCAGCTCCTGTCCGTACATCACTAAGCCTACGCTCCGCGCCACCGTACATCACCTCCTCCTGTCCATACATCACCCAGCCCGCACACTACACACCACCGTACATCACCTCCTCCTGTCCGTACATCACCCAGCCCGCACACTGCCCACCACCGTACATCACCTCCTCCTGTCCGTACATCACCCAGCCCACACACTGCCCACCACCATACATCACCCAGCCCACAGACACCACACCAACATACATCACCCAGCCCACTCACTACACACCACCGTACATCACCCAGCCCGCACACTACACACCACCGTACATCACCTCCTCCTGTCCGTACATCACCCAGCCCGCACACTGCCCACCACCGTACATCACCTCCTCCTGTCCGTACAGCACCCAACCCATGCTCCAGCGTGCATCGCTCCCCTCCTGTGCATCACCCAGCCCGCGCCACCGTACATCAGCTCCTGTCCGTACATCACTCAGCCTACGCTCCGCACCACCGTACATCACCTCCTCCTGTCCATACATCACCCAGCCCACACACTGCCCACCACCATACATCACCCAGCCCACAGACACCACACCAACATACATCACCCAGCCCACTCACTACACACCACCGTACATCACCCAGCCCGCACACTACACACCACCGTACATCACCTCCTCCTGTCCGTACATCACCCAGCCCGCACACTGCCCACCACTGTACATCACCTCCTCCTGTCTGTACATCACCCAGCCCGCACACTACACACCACCGTACATCACCTCCTCCTGTCCGTACATCACCCAGCCCGCACACTGCCCACCACCGTACATCACCCAGCCCACAGACACCACACCAACATACATCACCCAGCCCACTCACACCACACCAACATACATCACCCAGCCCACTCACTACACACCACCGTACATCACCCAGCCTGCACACTACACACCACCGTACATCACCCAGCCTGCACACTACACACCACCGTACATCACCCAGCCTGCACACTACACACCACCATACATCACCCAGCCTGCACACTACACACCACCGTACATCACCCAGCCCGCACACTGCCCACCACTGTACATCACCCAGCCCTCACACTGCACACCACCGTACATCACCTCCTCCTGTCCGTACATCACCCAGCCCGCACACTACACACCACCGTACATCACCTCCTCCTGTCCGTACATCACCCAGCCCGCACACTACACACCACCGTACATCACCCAGCCCATGCTCCGCTCCACCATACATCGCTTCCCTCCAGTACACGGACCCTCTGAACGCTCTAGCCCAAGGCATCCGGACCATCCCCGATATGCAGAGCTTCAGACACGCCTTGAAAACGCACCTCTTCAAAGTAGCATACCAAACCCCCTGATCTAGTCCCCCACCGCCACGATACACCCCTGCACCTCCCTATGGCTTTCCACTTTTGCTTATCATGTACCCTTCCTGCCCCGCACCTCCTGTACTGCCCCCGCCCCGTTTGTGTCCTAAAAACTGTATAGCACATGTTATTGTCACGTTGCTGTGTTCGCCCTTGCTTACGCTGCCGGCCCCGCTATCTTGTGTATCACCCCACCCCCTCGCCTATCCCGATACCTTCTGTATGACCCCCCAACCCCTCGCTTGCCCCTGTACCTTGTGTATCACCCCCAACCCCCTCACCTGCCCCCGTACCTTCTGTATTAACCCCAACTCCTCGCCTGCCCCTGTACCTTCTGTATCACCTCCAACCCCTCGCCTGCCCCCGTACCTTCTGTATCACCCCAACCCCTCACCTGCCCCTGTACCTTGTGTATCACCTCCAACCCCTCGCCTGCCCCTGTACCTTCTGTATCACCTCCAACCCCTCACCTGCCCCTGTACCTTCTGTATCACCTCCAACCCCTCACCTGCCCCTGTACCTTCTGTATCACCTCCAACCCCTCACCTGCCCCTGTACCTTCTGTATCACCTCCAACCTCTCACCTGCCCCTGTACCTTCTGTATCACCCCCAACTCCTCGCCTGCCCCTGTACTTTCTGTATCACCCCCAACTCCTCGCCTGCCCCTGTACTTTCTGTATCACCCCCAACTCCTCGCCTGCCCCTGTACCTTCTGTATCACCCCAACCCCTCGCCTGCCCCTGTACCTTCTGTATCACCCCCAACTCCTCGCCTGCCCCTGTACTTTCTGTATCACCCCCAACTCCTCGCCTGCCCCTGTACTTTCTGTATCACCCCCAACTCCTCGCCTGCCCCTGTACTTTCTGTATCACCCCCAACTCCTCGCCTGCCCCTGTACCTTCTGTATCACCCCCAACTCCTCGCCTGCCCCTGTACTTTCTGTATCACCCCCAACTCCTCGCCTGCCCCTGTACTTTCTGTATCACCCACACCCTCTTATTTCATTTTATGAAGTCAATGTTACTTTAGAGTAACCAAGGAATAAAATATGCATACACAGAGCGTTAGATTCTCCTCAGACTGCATGTACCGATGTCCCTCTGCAGAATGTGCCCCCCCCCCACTCTCCTCATTTAGGACCAAAAGAATGCTTGCGCCAAATTTCACAAAAAGTTACATTACATAGGAGTGCACTTACTTTATCAATTATCATTGAATAATCGAGTTGTGATCCCTTTACTTTTCCTATTTAGCACCTAAAGTATGGTCATGCCAAATTTCACGTTTGCACTACACCAGGGAGTTACATTACATAGGGGTGCACTTACTTTTGCAATTAGCATTGAATAATCGAGTTGTGACCGCTTTACTTTTCCCATCTAGGTAAACAATGGTTGTGCTAAATTTCATATTTGTACAACATCGGGAAGTTAGAGAATTAGATTAGGTACATTACACAGGAAGCCAATAGTTTTGCAATTAGCATTAAAAAAAATCATGTTGTGACCCCTTTACTCTTCCTACTTAGGACCTAAAGAATGCTCCTTCCAATTTCATGTTAGAGAATTAGTGGCGAGTCAGTCAGTGAGTCAGGACTTTCACACATATATATTGTAGTGGAGTAATGGCTAAAGTCCTGGATGGTGTGTATATACCACAGAGATTCCTAAACTCCAGGATATAACTAGAGATTACATGAGACAGGGGCTGGAGCATAACTGGAAAAGGAGCAGGAAAAGCTCAGTAAGAGAGAGATTGTGGCAGAGTGTTCAGCCGAACCAGAGAGAGGACAGACGTGTGCAGAGTCCAGGGAAAGCTGGGTGAAGAGAACCTGGAGAGCTGAGGGAAGCAAAACCCTGGGGAAAGGGTTGGGTGAGAATCCCTGCATCAGATTACAAGGACTGTTATTTTGTGCCGTATGGACATTATATGGCTGGAGAAAGCCTGTGTTTGTTTATGACTGAGCGTTTGGCAATAAACCCCCCTGCTTTACCATCACCGGCCTCTGCTGCCGCCGGACTGCCTACAGCGGAAACATACCTGTTGTGGATGCTTCTTACATATGGTGGAGGATGCGGGCATTGATTTATACGGCGGTGAATGTCCTGGCTCCAGACAGCAGTTAAAATGCAAACAGCTGCTGCAAGTATGGAGGAGTTGGTGAGCAACTAGTACAGATGAATGTACAGCAACACAAGACAAGTGCCCAGCAGCAAAAGCCCATGTGGAGGCTATGCAGGTGCAGCAAAAGCCCATGTGGAGGCTATGCAGGTGCAGCAAAAGCCCATGTGGAGGCTATGCAGGTGCAGCAAAAGCCCATGTGGAGGCTATGCAGGTGCAGCAAAAGCCCATGTGGAGGCTATGCAGGTGCAGCAAAAGCCCATGTGGAGGCTATGCAGGTGCAGCAAAAGCCCATGTGGAGGCTATGCAGGTGCAGCAAAAGCCCATGTGGAGGCTATGCAGGTGCAGCAAAAGCCCATGTGGAGGCTATGCAGGTGCAGCAAAAGCCCATGTGGAGGCTATGCAGGTGCAGCAAAAGCCCATGTGGAGGCTATGCAGGTGCAGCAAAAAGCCCATGTGGAGGCTATGCAGGTGCAGCAGGAGACAAATCAGCTCCTTGTGAAGCAGCTTGCTATGCTGACAGTCAGTCAGGGTGAAAGAGACTTCAGTCCTCTCTGACCAAAGTGCTGGTAAAGATGCCCTGAAAGCAGTGAGAGGGGCTTTACAAAAGATGGCCCCAGAGGACCACGTGGAAGCCTTCCTGACCATATTTGAGAGAATAGCAGAAAGGGAAAAACTGCCCTCTGAGCGGTGGGCTGATGTGGTGGCCCCTTAGGCTGATGTGGTGGCCCCTTAGGCTGATGTGGTGGCCCCTTAAGCTGATGTGCTGGCCCCTTAAGCTGATGTGCTGGCCCCTTAAGCTGATGTGCTGGCCCCTTAAGCTGAGGTGGTGGCCCCTTAAGCTGAGGTGGTGGCCCCTTAAGCTGAGGTGGTGGCCCCTTACTTAAAGGGGTTGTCCCGCGCCGAAACGGGTTTTTTTTTTTTTCAACCCCCCCCCCGTTCGGCGCGAGACAACCCCGATGCAGGGAGGTAAAGAAAGCTCACCGGAGCGCTTACCTGAATCCCCGCGCTCCGGTGACTTCTCTACTCACCGCTGAAGATGGCCTCTTCCTCCGTGGACCGCAGCTCTTCTGTGCGGTCCACTGCCGATTCCAGCCTCCTGATTGGCTGGAATCGGCACGTGACGGGGCGGAGCTACACGGAGCTACACGGAGCCCCATAGAAGACTGCAGAAGACCCGGACTGCGCAAGCGCGGCTAATTTGGCCATCGGAGGGCGAAAATTAGTCGGCACCATGGAGACGAGGACGCCAGCAACGGAACAGGTAAGTATAAAACTTTTTATAACTTCTGCATGGCTCATAATTAATGCACAATGTACATTACAAAGTGCATTATTATGGCCATGCAGAAGTGTACAGACCCACTTGCTGCCTCGGGACAACCCCTTTAACGGGAGAATCTCAAAAGGCTTATTATGACCTGACCCAACAGGACGCAAAGGAATATAGCAAGCTGAAAGCAGAGATTCTTGCTTGCCTGGTGTTCGCCATGGATGTATAGCGATAATAAGCCTCCCAGGTCACAGATGTTCGATCCGTTTCATCTTGTTCAGAAATGGCTGCAGCCTGAGACTTCCTCCCTACGCAGATCATAGAAAGAGCGGTAGTGGACAGATTTATTCAGGCTCTACCTAAATCCATACACGCTGGGTCGCTCAGGGAGACCCACACAACGCAGATCAATTGGTGAACCTGGTAGAGCGATAGGTCACTGCGGAGGACACTAGTCGGCTCTGCTGGAGGAGGACTTCCTTACCGCGGCTTTAAACAGGGCACCAAGCCTAGAGGAACAAGGCCCCAAGTTGTCCCAGAGTGGAAGCGGCGGAATACGGAGAGGTTTGGGTATACTGGACAGAGTCCCCTCGCCCCATTGTTTGCTGGGAGTGTCAGGCCCCAGGCCATGTTGCTGCACGCTGCTCTACCCTTATGGAACGATTGGATTGCACCTATGGGCGCCGCCGTTCTCTATACGCACACCCCGTGTACAGTGCAGTTTCCTCATTGGAGCAACAGCCCCAACTAGGTCAAGTGAGCATTAGCAATGTGACGGTCAATGCTCTGCTGGACTCGGGGAGTTTGATCACCTTGGTGTCGGCCCTTGTTCCCCATGTGTTGATTCCACAGGAACGCATGATGGTGCTATATACATAGCACTCATGGGGATACAAAGGACTATCCTGTGGCTCAAGTGTCTATAAACACCGAATGTGGGGCGGTCCCCCATAAAGTTGGGGTTGTGGTGAATTTGGTGCACCCCACTATAATTGGGAGAGACTTTCCACTATTCTGGGATTTGTGGGCTCGAGTTACACTTCCCAGGGGCCTTGGGGGTCCTAAAAGATCTTGTTATACGACTTCAGAAACTGGGGTAGAGACCCCGGTCGAGTTAACAGAATTTCCCTGGACAGTGTTAATAGGAGATGAAGAGGAGGATCTACGGAAACCCCCGCTATACATGATTTGGGGGTGTCACGGGACAATTTTGGTACCGAACAACTGACTGATCTTACCCTGGAAAATGCTCACAAAAATGTGTCTGTGGTGAATGGGGTCCCCCAAAATCCTGGGGCTGAGAATCGGTTCCCTCATTTCACTATGAATCAGGGCATGTTGTATCGGGTAATAATCGTTAGAGACGAGGTGGTGGGACAGCTTCTGGTCCTGACTTGTTATAGACGCACCGTATTAAACATGGCTCACTCATGACTTGGGAGGCCATTTGGGGGTCAATAAAAAGCAGGAACGTATTCTGCAGAGATTTTTTTGGCCTGGATGTCACAAAGAAATCTTGAATTTTTGCCCGAGCTGTCCCATGTGCCAGCTAACCTCACCGATTGCCCATTTTAAAAGCCCGTTGGTTCCTTTACCAATAATCGAGGTACCATTTGACCGTATTGATATGGACATTGTAGGACTGTTAGTAAAATCTGCTAGAGGTCACCAATACATTCTGGTAATACTAGACTATGCCACTCGGTATCCAGAGGCAGTTCCACTAAGACATACCTCATCCAAATGCATTGCGAAGGAATTGTCTTCCATGTTTACTAGAACCGGCATTCCTAAGGAAGTATTACCAGATCAAGGAACACCGTTTATGTCCAAGGTTATGAAAGCGTTATGTAAACTGCTTGGAATTAAGCAACTGCGGACCTCAGTCTATCATCCCCGGACCGATGGTCTGGTGGAACGATTTAATAAAACCCTTAAGAGTATTTAAGGAAAGTGGTTGAGAAGGACGGCCGCGACTGGGATTATTTACTGCCCTACCTACTGTTGTCCATTAGAGAAGTTCCTCGGGCATCCACCGGGTTCTCACCATTCGAGTTGTATGGTCGGCACCTACGTGGATTACTTGATGTGGCTAAAGAAACTTGGGAAACCGAGGTTACCCCTCACAAAAGTGTAATAGAGCACATTTCCCAAATGCAAGAAAGGATTTCAAAAGTAATGCCTATTGTAAAGAACACCTCCTTAAAGGTCAGGAAAACCAAGCAAGGGTTTATAACAGGGATGTGAGAGTTAGACCATTCAGTCCGGGAGACCGGGTACTAGTTGTCATACCCACGGCAGAGAGTACGTTTCTTGCCAAGCAGCAAGGGCCATACGAAATTGTTGAAAAAGTTGGAGAGGTTAATATAAAAGTGCACCAAGAAAACCTTCTCAATGATATCATGTAACCTTACTAAAGCCTGGAGAGAACGAGAGGCAACAAGTGGCATTCAGGACGTGATGATAGCGGAGGGCCTATCAAAATCCCAGAAACAACAGGGAAAGGAGTCGTTACAGAAGAGCAAACATTTGTTTACCGACTTGCCCGGTTTGTCTAATGTAATTGAGCACGAGGTCATTACAGAACCCCACGTGAGAGTAAAACCCTATCGAATGCCCGAAGCCCACCGGGAGAGATGAAAAAGATGTTAGAACTAGAGGTGATTGAAGAATCCAGCAGTGAGTGGTCGAGTCCAATAGTCTTAGTACCAAAACCCTCGGGGGAGGGGCGGTCTGTAACCATTATAGAAAACTGAATAAGTGTCTAAGTTTGACGCCTACCCTATGCCCAGGGTAGAGGAGCTAATTGAGCGGTTAGCTCCTGCCCGCTATATTACCACCTTAGACCTCACTAAAGTATATTGGCAAATTCCCATGTCCGAGAGTGCAAAGGAGAAGACGGCCTTCTCTACCCCGGAGGGCTGCTTTCACTATGTGAGGATGCCATTCGGGTTGCTGCTCCTCCTGAATTAGTTAATGCCCTGTGTGTTCCCTGGGAGATAAGCAGCCGCCAGGGCTGTCCAGCTGAGGGCCCCGTCAGCCGTCTGTTTTCCTGCTGCATTACACTGGCCAGACAGATCGTTCTCATCGTGGAGCCACAGACCCCACTGACTATAAAGGGGTGCGTTTGGTTTCCACTCGACTGCAGCGAAAATCATTGACACAAGCTCCAATAGGGGGGAGCATCGATTTTAATGTGTAGCTGGGTGTTACAAGGGAGATCAGCCAACCTGGAAGGCTGAAGTCAGCTGTGACTGTAAAGGGTTAACTTTACCAATGCCGCCATTCTTAATCGTTAAGGCGGTTTTGTTCCGCAGTGTAAAGAAGCCGTAATTACTGCTCCAGGGGAGGTAAGCAGCGGTGCCCCACTAGACACAATGCCGTATCGCTTCACGCCATAAACAGGCTAATCGTAATAATCAGCCCAGGGAGTATAGAGGAAAGTGACAGGAGCGCCCCCCTCTGGGACACGGTATACTGCTAGAATCCAGAGAAAGGGGCACAATGGGTCTGTCTTCTCATAGCAACTGGAATAAACGGCTTCTTCTTGATACATTGTAGCAAACTGTCAGGACAGATGGAAGACGTGCGCTGACAGAGGATTGTCTGCAGCAGGTACAATGGTATCCCCCTGTAAGGGGCAGCAGGTACAATGGTATCCCCCTGTAAGGGGCAGCAGGTACAATGGTATCCCCCTGTAAGGGGCATCAGGTACAATGGTATCCCCCTGTAAGGGGCATCAGGTACAATGGTATCCCCCTGTAAGGGGCATCAGGTACAATGGTATCCCCCTGTAAGGGGCAGCAGGTACAATGGTATCCCCCTGTAAGGGGCAGCAGGTACAATGGTATCCCCCTGTAAGGGGCAGCAGGTACAATGGTATCCCCCTGTAAGGGGCATCACGTCGGATGCGAAGGTGTACAATATATATATATATACACACACGTCTGTATATCGGACACTCACTGACCTTCACCATGATGAGGGGCAAGCAGCTGTCTGGATGGTTATTCAGCTTGGTTTCCTCTTCCCAATCATTGATAGGACTCGTTCTAAAGTCCCATTGATTTGCAGGAATACTGTCATCCAATAGGTGGCGCTGTAGAGGTATTTTTTGATCTTCCTTATTTCCATTCATCCTGGACACACATACAGGAATGTCTCATCGCTGGGGGTCCGACTACTGGGACACTTATGGGATGGAAGGGGATTTCCAAGTGCATTATTGATCTTTGTCTGTCCCATTGAAGTGACTGAAGCACAGGTCGCACATGCGCACTGCTGCTCCATACAGGTGTGGTGGTCTCGGGGTCGCCAGGGGTCCCAATGATTAGACATTTATGAGCGTTTATGGTTGCCCCGGGCGAGCATCACCACAAACACCTTTGGTAAAATGTATGAAAACTACAAACTAGGGAGCCACTCCGCAACCAATCAGGCCACAGTTTCATTTTCAAGAAAGTTTTAAAGGGGTCCTCCGAGGAAACCTCGCGATCTGTGCGGTGCAGGACTCTGTGTCTGTACAATGTACACGGCAGACTTCAGACCTCCGCACTAACAGCTGCAGACCTTTCCTCCACTCGTTAGGGCACAATGTTTGTGATTGTACGATAAATGGATACAATGTGGCCAATTCAGAAAGAAAAGGGCCACCGACATCCCCGACCGACAAGTTGCAGTCATAATGGCTCCATAACCTCATCTAATGAGCCTCTAAAACCACAGCAGCTACTCCTGTAGCGTCCCCGACCGGGATGGTTGAGGCGGCGTCCCCGACCGGGATGGTGAGGCGGCGTCCCCGACCAGGATGGTGAAGTAGGTGCAAAAATACGTTTTCTAAATTACAATCAAACTGTTAGTATGACAGAACGAGCTGTGCTTGATAAAGCGGAAAAAGAAGGGCTCGCAGGCCCCCTCCCTACTCGGCCGGGGGGGGGGGGGGGGGTTGGGGGGAAGCGGGACTCGCAGGCCCCCTCTCTACGCGGCCGGGGGAGGGGGGGGAGGAGCGGGACTCGCAGGCCCCCTCTCTACGCGGCCGGGGGGGGTCAGGAGGAGCGGGACTCGCAGGCCCCCTCTCTACGCGGCCGGGGGGGGGAGGAGCGGGACTCGCAGGCCCCCTCTCTACGCGGCCGGGGGGGGGGGGAGGAGCGGGACTCGCAGGCCCCCTCTCTACGCGGCCGGGGGGGGGGGGAGCGGGACTCGCAGGCCCCCTCTCTACGCGGCCGGGGGGGGGGGGAGGAGCGGGACTCGCAGGCCCCCTCTCTACGCGGCCGGGGGGGGGGGAGGAGCGGGACTCGCAGGCCCCCTCTCTCCGCGGCCGGGGGGGGGGAGGAGCGGGACTCGCAGGCCCCCTCTCTACGCGGCCGGGGGGGGGGGGGAGGGAGGAGCGGGACTCGCAGGCCCCCTCTCTACGCGGCCGGGGGGGGGCTGGAGGAGCGGGACTCGCAGGCCCCCTCTCTACGCGGCCGGGGGGGGGGGGGGGGAGGAGCGGGACTCGCAGGCCCCCTCTCTACACGGCCGGGGGGGGGGGGAGGAGCGGGACTCGCAGGCCCCCTCTCTACGCGGCCGGGGGGGGGGGGGAGGAGCGGGACTCGCAGGCCCCCTCTCTACGCGGCCGGGGGGGGGGGAGGAGCGGGACTCGCAGGCCCCCTCTCTACGCGGCCGGGGGGGGGGGAGGAGCGGGACTCGCAGGCCCCCTCTCTACGCGGCCGGGGGGGGGAGGAGCGGGACTCGCAGGCCCCCTCTCTACACGGCCGGGGGGGGGGGGAGGAGCGGGACTCGCAGGCCCCCTCTCTACACGGCCGGGGGGGGGGGGAGGAGCGGGACTCGCAGGCCCCCTCTCTACACGGCCGGGGGGGGGGGGAGGAGCGGGACTCGCAGGCCCCCTCTCTACACGGCCGGGGGGGGGGGGAGGGAGGAGCGGGACTCGCAGGCCCCCTCTCTACGCGGCCGGGGGGGGGGGGAGGGGGGGGAGGAGCGGGACTCGCAGGCCCCCTCTCTACGCGGCCGGGGGGGGGGGGGGGGGGGGGGGGGGGGGAGGAGCGGGACTCGCAGGCCCCCTCTCTACGTGACCGGGGGTGGTGGAGCGGGACTCGCAGGCCCCCTCTCTACGCGGCCGGGGGGGGGGAGGAGCGGGACTCGCAGGCCCCCTCTCTACGCGGCCGGGGGGGGAGGAGCGGGACTCGCAGGCCCCCTCTCTACGCGGCCGGGGGGGGAGGAGCGGGACTCGCAGGCCCCCTCTCTACGCGGCCGGGGGGAGGAGCGGGACTCGCAGGCCCCCCTCTCTACGCGGCCGGGGGGAGGAGCGGGACTCGCAGGCCCCCTCTCTACGCGGCCGGGGGGAGGAGCGGGACTCGCAGGCCCCCTCTCTACGCGGCCGGGGGAGGAGCGGGACTCGCAGGCCCCCTCTCTACGCGGCCGGGGGGGGGGGGAGGAGCGGGACTCGCAGGCCCCCTCTCTACGCGGCCGGGGGGGGGGGGAGGAGCGGGACTCGCAGGCCCCCTCTCTACGCGGCCGGGGGGGGGGGGGAGGAGCGGGACTCGCAGGCCCCCTCTCTACGCGGCCGGGGGGGGGGAGGAGCGGGACTCGCAGGCCCCCTCTCTACGCGGCCGGGGGGGGGGGGGAGGAGCGGGACTCGCAGGCCCCCTCTCTACGCGGCCGGGGGGGGAGGAGCGGGACTCGCAGGCCCCCTCTCTACGCGGCCGGGGGGGGAGGAGCGGGAATCGCAGGCCCCTCTCTACGGGGGGGGGGGGGGGACTCGCAGGCCCCCTCTCTACGCGGCCGGGGGGGGGGGGGGAAGAAGCGGGACTCGCAGGCCCCCTCTCTACGCGTCCGGGGGGGGAGAAGCGGGACTCGCAGGCCCCCTCTCTACGCGGCCGGGGGGGGGGAGGAGCGGGACTCGCAGGCCCCCTCTCTACGCGGCCGGGGGGGGAGGAGCGGGACTCGCAGGCCCCCTCTCTACGGGGGGGGGTGGGGGGGACGGGGACTCGCAGGCCCCCTCTCTACGGCGCCGGGGGGGGGGGGGGGGGGGGGGAGAAGCGGGACTCGCAGGCCCCCTCTCTACGCGTCCGGGGGGGAGAAGCGGGACTCGCAGGCCCCCTCTCTACGCGGCCGGGGGGAGAAGCGGGACTCGCAGGCCCCTCTCTACGCGGCCGGGGGGGAGAGCGGGACTCGCAGGCCCCCTCTCTACGCGGCGGGGGGGAGGAGCGGGACTCGCAGGCCCCCTCTCTACGCGGCCGGGGGGAGGAGCGGGCTCGCAGGCCCCCTCTCTACGCGGCCGGGGGGAGGAGCGGGACTCGCAGGCCCCCTCTCTACGCGGCCGGGGGGGAGGAGCGGGACTCGCAGGCCCCCTCTCTACGCGGCCGGGGGGAGGAGCGGGACTCGCAGGCCCCCTCTCTACGCGGCCGGGGGGAGGAGCGGGACTCGCAGGCCCCCTCTCTACGCGGGCCGGGGGGAGGAGCGGACTCGCAGGCCCCCTCTCTACGCGGCCGGGGGAGGAGCGGGACTCGCAGGCCCCCTCTCTACGCGGCCGGGGGAGAAGCGGGACTCGCAGGCCCCCTCTCTACGCGGCCGGGGGGAGGAGCGGGACTCGCAGGCCCCCTCTCTACGCGGCCGGGGGGGGGGGGGGAGGATCGGGACTCGCAGGCCA